>NC_134845.1:45609653-45909653 GCF_965363235.1 Mytilus galloprovincialis
CATACAAAATTTTGTTTTCTTATTTTGCCAAACCATCTTTGGCTGTTAAACTGATAAAAATTCCAATAAATCATGTCTTGAGGGAAATAATAACTCCTGTTTGGAATATTTCTCTATTTAGATAGTTAATAACAGTACATGATACTTAGAAAGAGTTAGAAGTGTATAGCTCTAATTAGCAAGATAGTTAACAGATTAATCAAATACTAGAATAACAGATTCTCCAATCTAGGCTTGAACCTTTACAACAGACCTGATAAACATATGCAATGTATATATCTGCAACCCAACAGTCCCTATAAGTGCACCTCTTTTCATAATAATATATCATCTTGTATAACTGGCAAGCAATAAAATATGTAAAAATCTAGCTTTTATTTTAATATTCGATAATAATACTAGAGTTTGTTTTTTACTATCTAGCTTTAAATCTGCTATGAAATTTTTTTTTCCCATGGATTTTACATGTTCCTTCTTAATCTACCACATCAGTAAGAAAAATGTTACATTTCTCTAAACAAATTTCTGTTCTCACACAAGTTTCAGAATTAAATGTTGAGAATGAGTAAATGTCATATTCCATGTGACACCCCTACATAATTTGTTTCTGAGATGATTTTTTTTATATATTTAATTGGTACCATTTTTTTGTGGATTTAAGAAATAAAAATTTTCATGGATTCTTGATTTCTTTGTTTGGACAAATTCTTAATACAAATGTGTCTGCATTTTGTATTTTGTATAACACTTTAATTTGTGGTTTTTCCTATTCCTAAATTAAGAATCCCACTAAGGGACAGTTCTACAACAACAAGGGGACCAAGGGAAGGCAAGGTTTTATTTGCAAATATGGGTTGGTTTGATATAAAATGCTGTACATATAACTTTTTAATGTGAGTATCCAAAATTTCTTTTATGGGTGGTCATTTAACTCTTTAATTGCCTTGTATTGGTACAGATTTTAAATGCAATACCCTAAAGCAGAATCTCATGAATAAAAGTAATTAATGTGTTGCAATAAACAGTAATGACATTTTACTATATGTTTAGAGGAATTGATTATAAAATAAGCACATTAATTTTTTATTTGAATCATGTTAACCCATGGAACATACTAAAATTTCATAGCTTTTCCCAGATAAAAGATTATAGCTTCTATCTGCCATAAACCAAATATAAGATCCTTTAAAATATGAGCACTTACTTTTTTCTTTCTATTCTATTTGAATTTAATGTCAAATCATTCAGTTAACAATAGTAGAAATTAATTATGTAATTCAAGATTTTTTTTTTATTATTACACATGCTAGAATTTCAAATGCATATTTCAAATATAACAGGTATTTCAGTTACACAATCAAACAAAGAGTCAAAAAAAAAAACAAAGCCTAAAGTTCAGAATAAATATTATCACTTTCAAAAAATTTGGAAAACAATTTCAAAGAAAGTTAACTGAGAATTGTTTCCAATTCAACCCAGACAACTATTTGTCAAACTGATTTTGTTTTGCAAAACATCTGACCCAAACGTTTTAAGTGATATTAACCAAATGTGTCTTAAGTCAAATCATTTTCTTGAAATATATTTCAAGTTTCATATTTGCCTTCATAAAATGAATTTCATTTAGAAATTAAGCCAATAGTTTCCTTGTCAGGGTTTGAGAATGTTTCAAGCAGTATAGTTGCTTTCAAAAACAGACTTCCATTTTCATATTCTTTTTTGTTCCTGAAATTATATACATCCACAAATAACTGTCTAAATATGATACTTACATTATATTGTTCTAAATCTGGGAGTGTAAAGATGTCTAAATCATCTGTTTCTATCATATCTGATATATCTGATGTTAATCTGAAATTGTCATTATTGAAATTAAGCATCTCATATGATTCTTCCTGTTCATGGCACTAGTGAAGGAGAATCTGCTTTCTCTTCCACAGTACCTAATATCATGAATATTAACAATTATTGTCTGTGGGTTTGGATAAAGAGATATTTATATATGTAACATACCTTTGACTAAGTATTTCTATTATTGTCTGTGGGTTTGGATAAAGAGACATTTATATATGTAACATACCTTTGACTAAGTAATTCTATTATTGTCTGTGGGTTTGGATAAAGAGATATTTATATGTAACATACCTTTGACTTAGTAATTCTATAATTGTCTGTGGGTTTGGATAAAGAGATATTTATATGTAACATACCTTTGACTAAGTAATTCTATTATTGTCTGTGGGTTTGGATAAAGAGATATTTATATGTCTGTGGGTTTGGATAAAGAGATATTTATATGTAACATACCTTTGACTAAGTAATTCTATTATTGTCTGTGGGTTTGGATAAAGAGATATTTATATGTAACATACCTTTGACTAAGTAATTCTATTATTGTCTGTGGGTTTGGATAAAGAGATATTTATATGTAACATACCTTTGACTAAGTAATTCTATTATTGTCTGTGGGTTTGGATAAAGAGATATTTATATGTAACATACCTTTGACTAAGTAATTCTATTATTGTCTGTGGGTTTGGATAAAGAGATATTTATATGTAACATAACTTTGACTAAGTAATTCTATTATTGTCTGTGGGTTTGAATAAAGAGATATTTATATGTAACATACCTTTGACTAAGTAATTCTATTATTGTCTGTGGGTTTGGATACAGAGATAGCGGGAGTATCTGTATTAAAACTGGAACATTCCCAGGATTTTCTACTATAAAATCTGACACCTATAAAAATAAAATATTTCATACAGAATATATAAGCATGAAGTGCTACCTTACATTTAAATATAACTAGCAGTTTATTAAGAAGTCTTCTCAGTAGAGGGAACTTCTCTTTTTAAGAAATTCTGTTGAAATAAGTAACATAGTAAGTGCTATATTTTATCTTTAAAGCATGAATCCAGCTGTCATACCCTTTATACTTGAAATAATGTAGTTTTAGAAAGCAGCTAGGTTCAAGTTGGGTTTCTTAATTTTGACAAATGGCGCAAAATTCTTGAACAATGCAATGTACTATAATGAATTCTGGAAAAAGTTCTATCTTTGTTACAAATGTTAAATGGCATGTAAGTGAAGACCCATTGGTGGCCTTCAGCTATTATCTGCTCTTTGGTCAGGTTGTCATCTCTTTAACATTTTCCCCATTTCCATTCTCAATTTAATGATTTTGACATTTAAGCATGTCAAACAAAAATGATTATGTTTATGAAAGTCTTACAAACAGACATTGAGTATAAAGAATACTTACAGAAGTATTACCAATCTGTGTCAGAGGGAATTTTATTTTCTGTTTTCTGAAGAGGGACGGCCAATGTAAATGTGATTGAGCTGAGAATAAAAAACCTCTCACTTCACTGGTATCTATTTCTATTGTAACATTGGCTCTGTAAAGACAAAAAAATATTGCCACTTTCTTTAAAGTTAACTTTGTCACGAAACATAGACAAAATCCTCTTACACTAGACAATACGAAAATATCTGTCTACATTTAATGATGGAAAAAGCTACAAAATCTTAAGATAAAAAACAAATAAAAAATCTGTTCTTTTTTTCATGATCAGAGTTTTATTTCAATTAAATTTTCAAGTATTCCACTGTTTTTAGGTAGTATGAGACTAAACATAGCCCCTTCATTTAACATACATGTTTTTCTACTAATTTTTCATACATTAAATGAAAGAAAAAAAAAGACCATATATGACCCAAAATAAATATTTCCTCCCTACCCTTTAACCTTTACTTTAATGCAATTTTCCGTTAGTTAAACTTTGTCATTTTAAAGTTTAGTATACTTACGTATTTTGCTCAGATTTTTCTAATTTATCCCACTTCTGTTGAAGTCTGGTAAAAAGATATTGATCTGTATCCGCTACTTCTTTATCTAAACCCAGGCCAGACAACCACTGCTGACCAGCTTAAAAATTATAATGGCAAATATTGTACAAATGCAGTAACCACTACAAAAATATGTAGAAATAAAGTATTACAACTTGCATGTAAATTGCATACATTATCCCATTCATAACAAGTAAAACATCTTGAATTCATAAGCATTTACTTATCATCACTATTTGCAAGTGAATGTGTTTGTTGTGTACAAACACTTGACAATAATCATAGGTGTGACTATTTTTAATTTCAGTTTCTTATACTGCTCTATACCAGATATGTCATATGGACATTTTTTTTTGCCTAATAAGTTTTAGGCTTAAAGCTATAACTATTAAGTTTGACATTTTTTTGTATGTTACTTGAAAATTAATTCATCTAGCGATTTTTTTTAGAGTGCATCTATATATATGCGCCTAACTATGTGAAAAATGTCCATCACTTCTTAGTCATTTGGTTTGTGGTAGAGGGTTTTCTCATAGCATTGACAACCACACCATTTTTTCTTATTTTTATAGGTTATTTTAAGCTTTATTGTTTTTCAAAAAGGACAATTGTAAAACTTCTTTTAACAAACAGAGAAAATTTAGTCCAGTACATGACTCCTTTTCTTTTCCTACACAGAGATCAAACCCTTTCTTTTAAACATCCTATCTTACCAGGTGTATTTGTCTGTAACCCAACATAACAATCTTCTTTACACTCCCTTTTGGAATCAAAATAAATATTTCCAACCTGAAAGAAAAAAATACATATTCTTGTTTAAATAGAAGATTAATTGAGTTTTCTGTGCTGATTTTCAAATTCATCTGTAACATTGTTTAAAATAATATAAAGATTTAACATAAATTTCTGTAAATCCAATTAGTCATGTACTTGTAAAAGAAGTTACAAGTTACTTTTTCCATATCATATACTGTAAATCAACATATTTTCGCGGATACTTAATTTCGCGTTTACACCTTTTTACTACACTTCACATCAATTTATTTTTATGATTTTCTTATATACTTGATGTATTTGATAAGTTATACATATTTTGCAATGATTTAAATATGCGTTATTTTTCTATCACGAAAGTCGCGAAAATAAAACATTCGTGAAAATTGATTGGTGTACAGTACATCTGAAGGAGGTAATTTCCCTTAAAATATTTGATCCACTCTGACCTGTTAACTTATCATTTATAATTGCTTATATACTTCACTAAAATCTGACAAGAAATACAGGCATGAGAGGGTTTACTAGATCAGACATATTGCTTTTAATATCTTATGTTTCAAGCTGTGCAGTTCAGATAGGGACAATACTGTTCCCTTGCTTTTATTAAGTGCATATCCAATCTTTTTCATTTACTTTTCACACAAGGTTTCCAAATATTGTGTAAATACCATTGAAGAGAACAAACATTGTCAGGGAAGTTCACTGATGTCAAATGATACTCAGTAAAATGAAGCAAAGTAACATATTTACTTACTATATTGTTTTTAAAAGGTTCTAATAAAATTCTTTCATTATTTGGTGGTTCAAAATAAAATCTTGTGTCTGATGGTTGAAATGAAACACTGGTAACTTCCATAAAATCTCTGAAAGAACTATAAATCTGCAGCACTTTATACGGATTTTTCCCCTGAAAAGAAAAATATCAATATTCATTCACATTGGTTGAAGCATTTCTTGCAAATACATAACTGTTATAAACTTTTAATAAAACAAAAGTTAAAGCTACACTATAGATATGAGTGCTATGAAATCATTTCAAAATTTATATCATTCTGTTCTTGTCAGCTTTGCTTGCTAATCATATTCTAACTCAATTTTGTTGACTTTATTTTGTAGTTCATCAAGAGGTACAACTAAAATGTGGCAAAAATGTGTTTTGAACAGATAAATGCATTGATGGAAGGTCAGTGATAGACCAGGGCTTCCAAAAAATATTTGAGCCAGCCGGACATTTCATATCTGATCCCGATTTCAATCCCTTAAGTCTTTAATAGTCACAAAAGGCAATTATGGTAATCAGATGGCCATTCCAATGATTGACATTACGTTAAAAATAAAAACGATTTTAAACTTTACTTTGATATGATATGAATTTGATGTTAGGATGTTACTGTTAAATTGGCAGTGCATCATTCAAAGTGTGCACATCAGCGTGCTCCTATCTGCCTTAGACTTTTTATTTGTGCAAAATGACATTGTCAAAAACTTTACTTTCGTTTTCAACCGGATGTTGACTTTACAATGGTAAAACATGGACCATAAACGATACGTAAAATCCGTGTACGTTTACAAAGCAAGATTGAGAGAAGAAGCTCTTTCCACGTTATTTCTTCAAAACAATACTTGAATTGAACGTTAGATACAGGTATCAATGATAATTTTAGCATTTTTAAAGAAATGTAGGATGCATTATTAAATTTCCCACCTGTGCACATGCGCACACGTGTTCCAGTTCATACCACGTAGTTCTGACGATTTTTTATTTAAAACCTTTTTAAATTTTTCATCAAATCATGTTGATAAACTAATTTCTAATAATTTTAATCTTTTGGACTAAATCAATTAGATACAAACTGCTGAAACGTAAGAAAATAATTGTGAATAAACCGATCAATTTATACGATGTCCGGTACTGAACATAGTTCACCTGTCACCTGAACAGGTAGATTTAACCTGTTCAACTACTAATTAGCCTTGATTAAAATGAGAATGTATTGAAGTAGGTGTTGTTTTGATAGTAATTAATCATCATGTCACATTTATGACAGGAAATGTGTTGATGTTAAAGGCAAAAGGTTGGGTCAAAAAAGATCGTGAATTATGTAAAAATGACCGAAAAAGCTTTGAAAACTAAAAATTATATGACCGTTTCATGCTTTGCTCAGCCGGACTTTTACTGGACTTTATACAAATGACCGGAATATATGACCGTTTTGGAAGCCATGTGATAGACCAGTATAAACTTCTTTAAAATCCAGGTTGTTTAGAAGGGTGAATATTGTAAGATCACATTGGAAACAAGTATATGGTATTTGAGATTCCAATTACTTTTCTTCCATAAAGCAAATACTTTAATAAATGTGTCTAAGAGCAAAGTCAAATCCAACCTCACTCCTATCAAGACACATGCAGAATCATTTTCAAGATCATCTTCTGAGACAGACTTTGCTAATCAAATTTGACTGATACATGTTCATAAATATGAATTAAAACTTTATAGACTGGACATCATACTTACAGGAAAAACTCTTTCAAAAATAAGTTTTTCAGGAATAGTATTTAAGCTACCATCTGAAGTTCTGAGGGTTACTGGAATCCAGATATCCTAAAACAGAAGAAAATATTTGAATAGGAAATATAAAGTGATGTAAGGTATATGATTGGTTTATATCTAATACTCTGGTAATATTAATTCGTATTGCATTCAATTATTTGTTCACAATATTCATCAATTGCAAACATTTCTAAATTATTTTTCTAGGCTTGCAAACCTGAACATTTTTTATTCTTTTCTGACAATGCAGGACATTTTTTCAAGAATCAATCAAAAGAAAGTTAACAACAAGAATGTGTCCATAGTACACGAATGCCCCACACCCACTATCATTTTCTATGTTCAGTGGACCGTGAAATTGGGGTCAAAACTTTAATTTGGAATTAAAATTAGAAAGATCATATCATAGGGAACATGTGTACTAAGTTTCAAGTTGATGTAACTTTAACTTCATCAAAAACTACCTTGACCAAAAACTTTAACCTGAACTTTGCACTATCATTTTCTATGTTCATTGGACCATGAAACTGGGGTCAAAACTATAATTTGGCATTAAAATTAGAAAGATCATATCATGGGGAACATGTGTATTAAGTTTCAAGTTGATTGGACTTCAGCTTCATCAAAAACTACCTCGACCAAAAACTTTAACCGGATGGACAAACGGAGGCACAGACCAGAAAACATAATGCCCCTCTACTATCGTAGGTGGGGCATAATAAAATGTAAGCAACTAAATAAATATATAATTATTCTTAATGGGTATGGATTATATATAGAAATACTTAAACTGAGTTATTTATTTAACCAAATTTTTATAAATATTCTACAACTTTCAACATTTCAAAATTCAGTAGTTTAACCCTTTGCTTTCAATGTTAGTACATGGCATCATCACTTAATAAATATGAAAAATCAAACAAGCCAGACATCCTTAAATGCTTAAATCCTCTTTATTTGAATACTTGTCTCAAAGGCAATCATACCACGTCTCCTAATTTTATATATTTTTGTCCTGGTTTCCCAGAAACAAAATAAATACCTCAAACTGTGTAGTTATGAGCATATCTGAAGCAAATATCCCCTCATAATCAGGAGCTGTTAAATTGACACTAAAAACAGCAAAATGGTATGGTGATATTTTTAACTGAAAAGTAAAGAAAAATATGACAGGCTTAACAAATTTATATCAATGCTGTTACTAAATTGCTACACATGCACCTACTGTGTAATACAATAAAAAAAATTAATGTTTAGTAAATACATGATTCCTATGTCATGTGTATGTATCATCCTCCTATCTATAACATATAATCAACATCATATTATTAAGGTGGCTTGTTTACACCTATCAAATTATAATCAACATCTTTTAAAGTGTATTAAACCTATAATCAACATCTTTTAAAGTGTATTAAAACTACCAACATCTCGTACAGTGTATTCTCTAGGTAAAACTTATCCAATTCCCAAAATTCTTTGCTTTTTTTTATTTTTGATCTGAGTTGTTTTTCATGCAATCTTCAAAATTATATTCTTTAAAGTGTCTCATTGGCAATTATACCACATCTCCATATTTTATGTTCTGTCATTGAATATCATGGGATTGGTCATTTTCCTATATGGAGTATGTAAATATTCTTGAAATAACACTGACGATCTTTACAAATACCATCCAATTACAATCAATATTATAGGGTTATTGCATGAATATTGGGGAATATTGTCCCGAGTAGAATTCTATATTGCACGAGCTTGCGAGTGCAATATATGTTCTGCGAGGGACAATATTCCACAATATTCATGCAATAACCCTATTATTGTATAGCAATACCATAGATGCCAACCCCCTTTTGACACAATCAGTAACAAACTATCAAATTTTCCGTATTTTTGAAAAGTTTTCAGTAATCATTTATAAACGTGCATTTACCAATCAAAATTACTGACGAGTGGTTGCAAAGTGATGTACACTAAAATTTGTCATTTAACATGTTGTCTGTAGTATGTATTCCATTCATTAATTGTTCAGATGTTCTCGACTCAAACATGTTTGTTTTGTCAAGGAGAGGTAGAGAAAGGGAAAAAGCTACTTAATAAAATGCAAGTTTGACTCTTCGGAGGTCAATTAGTTACCCAACAATAGGTTGATATCTCCCGAGAAACCGGAAGCATTAGATTGGCGTTTCCTAAATACTGGACCCGGACGGAAAAGTAATGATAAAAATTCGTGTTTTACAAAATTGAACGTCGATGATTGGGAATCCGTAATTATTCGACTTTGACCGTAATAGCGTAGTTTATATCGCAAAATCGGAAAAACTAAGGAATAATCGTAATAGTTGGCATCTATGCAATACATTTTTGAAAGTAAAACTTAGTTTAAACTAAGATTTTGTCGTTGATGACGATATGAATTTTAAAGATTTATAGCACTAGTGCAATATTAGAATTTATTGCACGCTAACTTTGTTTACTTTGTATGGGAAATATTATATTACTATGCAATAAAGGAAGGTATTGCACACAATTGTTTATACATAGATATAAAAAGATGTGGTATGAGTGCAAATGTGACAACTTCCATCCAAGTCACAACTTGTAAAAGTAAATCATTAAAGGTCAACTAAAGGTTAACATACCCAATTATAATCTACGTCTGATGTATTATGTTCTCTAGTTAACATTGTACCATTCCCTTTCTCCATTCCTAAAAAAGTCACTGTAGTACCATTCATGTCTGGTGTTATCTCCCCTATATGAACCTACAATAAAAGTTTAATTAGAATGGTACATAAAATCATCATCAATGAATTTGTACTTAATAAGTAAGACAATGGGTGTCAAAAGAGGAGCAGGAACTGCTTGTCCTTTCCGAGCAGCTGAGATCACTCCCATATTTTGATGGGTTTGGGTTGCTGGCTTTAGTGTTTAATAAAATGTTTTGTGTACTTGTTAGTCTATTCTGTTGTCTGTCCTTTTTTGACATTTTTCCTGCATCTTAATGTCACAACCTCATTATTTTGTGTAAATAATTCATTGTGTTTTGATAATGAGTTGAGCAAACAGTAACACATAATTTTCAATACAAAATTTTGTGATAAAAATTTCATTTTAAAAGATTAAATATTTTACGATGTGCTTGCATTGCTTAAAAACAAAATTTAGTAACCACACTGGGGAATTACAGTATTACGTAAGTTACTCACTGCCCAAATTTTACTTTGTCTGCAAGTTTTGGTACTTAGCATTGTGCACAAGTTTTATAAAATTTGGATGAGGAAAACATAAGTTATAGTGTGGAAACAAAATAGGATGGAGAGTAAAAAATAACACTTAATTCCACCCATTGACTATGGTGGGGCATTAAAGATACACTTTTGTTAAATAAGAAAACTGGTTGATATCACACATGTATCTGAACATTGTCTTCCCAAAATTCAATCCCACCATTCAGAATTTGTTTTGTACAAGTCTCTCTAACAGTATTCCTTTGGAAATTGTGTTAGCTATATTTATAATAAATGCACTTTGTCATAAAAAAAAAATCTTCAGATAATAAAAGATATAAACTAGACATTATTCCTATAGCATAAGCAGTGTTGTGTACTAAAAAAAAAGTCCTCATATAATACCTCACACCAATATAAAATATGTTAGAATACGTAGTGTACATTTTTATTTATTACAAGTATATACTCAAAGATGGCCTAGTATAAGCTTAAATAAATCACCACTTTGTCAAAAACAAAAAACAAATAATAAATGTTATAATTTCACTACAAAAGTTTAAAACTGTGAAATAAACTTCTAATGCAACTTTATAGGTCATTATTTCAATATACATTTTTTAAATAAATATATGTAATTTGTTCTGATGATAATTTTTGATAAATTGAAAACACTTTAAAATGTTTTTGTGATGTATTGTTTTTTTAATTTTTGAAAAACAATTTATTAAAATTAGGTGATAAAAATAATATTGTGTTTTGTCGCATTAGAAAGATATAATGTTAGTATGATGAGAACAGCAGAATGCAAAAAGTACCTCTGCTGAAGCATTTATTCTCACTTTCACCTGTAAAGGATACATCATTACATGCTTGGTGGGTTAATAAAAAAATAGTTTTATTTTGTATTCAACTGACAAAATGACAGAAAAAAGTATTATTTCATGCCCGTTTCATACATCTTCATCAGGAATACAGAATTCCCAAGAACAACAACCATATTTTGTTGGAGACTCAAGATCAGTAAAAATGCTTAATTGGCAGGGTTGGGGGATCATAGATATTTGAGGTATATTTTCTATATCATTTTAAAAATTATTTAACTAAGATTAATGAAAACATTTTTTTGACAGGAAAAGGCCTTATCAAAATTTTTGCAAATTTGTCATCTTTCAGAGGATAAATAAATTGCTACCAAAATAATGTGTGAAAACAGATAAAGATTATACGTCAAAATAATCCAAAGTAGCATTTCCATTATAAAGTACAATAATTATGGGTAATATTAATTTCTTTACTTATAACTACTTACATCCACAGGATTATCATTTCTGAGAGTAAACGTCATACATCGAGTTTCTGACATCCCCATCGTACCAAAGTCAAACTGACCTTTATATTTTTCTGGTCTATGTGGTATTACCTGAAATAAAGGCAGAATTATTGTTTACTTGCTATAAATAAACTCATCATAGATACCAGGACTAAATTTTATATATACGCCAGACGCGCATTTCGTCTACAAAAGACTCATCAGTGACGCTCAAATCCAAAAAAGTTAAAAAGGGCAAATAAAGTACGAAGTTGAAGAGCATTGAGGACCAAAATTCCTAAAAGTTTTGCCAAATACAGCTAAGGTAATCTATGCCTGAGGTAGAAAAGCCTTAAAAATTTTGTAAACAGTTAATTTATAAATATAACAATATCAATGATAATTCATGTCAGCACAAACAGTGCTGACTACTGGGCTTATGATACCCTCGGGGAAATAAATCTCCACCAGCAGTGGCATCACAATTTTAGACACATGAAGGCATGAAAAATTTCTACAAGATAATCCATTAGTATAATCAATATTCAAATAATTTTAAATAATTTTCGCAAAACAAATTCTTGCTGCCATGAAAACCAATTGCTTAACTTCCGCTGTTATCTGTTCTTTGATTGGGTTGTCATCTCTTTGACATATACCCGTTTCCATTCTCAATTTTATTGTTCAAAGGAACGATTTTTTAAAAATGCATATTGAAGTGATTTAAATTCTTTCCCAGTCATAAAATAATAATTAACACTTTGCATGTACTGAGTCACATTTGAAATTATAAGAAAGAATGTAGTTACACTTACTTGTAATAGACCATTGTATACTACTATAGGTATAACAAACTGTGAAGCGTTGGTATATAACGTCAAGTAGGTTGTAAAGTGGAGCTGTGTATCATTTGGATGAAATTTTAGTAAAAAAGCAGTTAATGTCTGTCTAGATTCAATACTGACAGGCTTGGTAAAATTTAAAATCTGAAAATAAAAAAGTTATTTGAATTCATTTTTTAAAAATACATTACATAAATACACAACAAATGACAATTTCTGGGGTTGTTAATTCCTATGTTTATGCATTATGCTTAATTTGGCAGATACAATTAATTGATAAAAAGTAATGAGTTGTTCCTCATTTAGGGTTGTCTTGAACTTGCAGTGAAGTACAAGATTTTGCTCTTTCATGAAAGCCTTGGTATTGCTTTGTTTTAGTAAAACCTAAAAATTGCATTCACCAAAACAAGAAGAATATATACTTAAGCCATCTAAAAGAGACTTGAAAGATGGCTATAACATTTTAATACCACTTTTCAGGTATTTCACAGTCACCTAATTCATAGTTTCTTTACTATATTTGCAATATCAAAGAAAATGAGAGTATGATGAAATAGTTATACTTACAGAAAAATACTGTTTGACAAGTGAAGGTATTGACACATTATAAACCACCACAGTAAAATTAAATGTGTTGGTAAACGTCATAAAACGTGTGTAATTCCATCTGTCTCTAGCACTAAAAAAATGGGTATTGTTGGCATTATATGCTAATGACCTGAAATAAGAAATTCAATATAAATTAATACCAGTGTTTCTGAAAACATTTTATTGAATATAAAATTAGTTCAATAAAAACATGCCTTATAATTTTTATTGTTTGTTCTTATGGTGTGCTGTTAGGCCACTGTCCTAGGTCAAGAGGAGGGTTAGACACCCACAAAGATATTTAATACTACTACACTTTTTATGTGCCTGTCCCAATTCAAAATCCTGTAATTCAATGATTGTAATCTATTGCTGTTAATCATAGGTGTTCTTGTTTATAGTTTTGTACATAAAATCAGCTCTTAGTTTTCTTGTATGAATTGTTTTACATCTGTCATCTGGGGACCTTATATAGCTTGCTCTTTGTTGAAGGTGGTACAGTGACCTATAGTTGCTAACTTCTATGTCATTGGGTCTCTGGGGGGAAGTTGTCTCATTGGCAATCATATTCCATCTTCTTGCTTCAAGCTGGTTTGTTTCTGGCCACAGATAAATTGTTAAAATGTGTGCTGTTTCTTTTCTTTATAATTAACTTGTTTAAAAAATTATTATATATATCACAATATAGTCAGTTTTTTGTTCATAATCCTACTATAATTACAAAATCATAAATGATGCAAAGATTTTACAACAACCATTGAATAGATGAATTAAAAGACTTCTTAGATCTAAAAAGCTGAATCTAAAAACTTCTTAGATCTTTTATAATATCAAATATTCTTTTTAGCAGCAATAAGCCAATATGGATTTTTTTCTTCAAATTAACCTCATCCTTATAAGCAAATGAAATACTGAAGAAAACTTTACTCTTTGCAGGATATATGTAAAATGGTAAAATAGTTTTTCTTCTAGTCAATTAAATTAGTAAATATTTGTTTTTTTAAACAGCAGAAATAAAACCTACTGCATACAGTGAAAACAATGTGTCACACTGAACAAAATTTAAGGGGGGGGGGGGGGGTCATATTTTCTTTTTGTAAAAAAGGACTAATATATACATACAAGCTTGATAGATTTCAATTTTAACATACTTTTTATTCAAGGAATACAATTAATTTACAGTAATTTTAACCACCTAAAGATGAAATGGTTAATTGAATATAAAGTCATTACATGAGGCAACCAAGCATGGATATGATTTTATGTGTTTTCCTTGATAAAAAGTATCTTAGATGGCATAAGTCGAACATTATCATAGGCATCGATTGACAATATATGAAATCAATTATTGATATGCCTTCATGTATATTGATCGACAACTAATTACTTTGAAGGCTTTAAAAAATTATATCTTGGAAGATTTTTTTTTATACATTAACATATACATAAAGTGGTATCTCATAAATTTCACCAATTTTTTGTAGAAAAAAAATTCTAATGGTGGTAACCCAAACAAAGATTGAAGTTCAGAAGCCTAATGCAACTTTTCCTCAGTTCATATAAAGACAAACTTACCCATGATAAACTGTTGCTTGGTATGGAATTATTATTTTTTGTTCACCATTTTTAGATTTTACTATAATTTTCCCCAACATCTGTTTTGGATGTAAGGCTTTTGATGCTAAAATATAAAAAGTTTTATCATGATATCTTTCCAAGTTGTCATATTAATTTGACCAAATAAACATATCTAAAGCAGCAAATTGACTCAAGGCCTTTTATATCTTACAATTTGGCCATTGATGAAAGCAGTACAGTGACATCCATGTATTTTGATCTTTAGTAGATAGTTGTCACATTGGAAATTTCCGGGCATCTCCTTATTTTCATGTATTGTAATTTCATTATACTTGATGCAAAATATCAAGGACAACTTGCTTAGACTTTAAAGGTGAAATAAGTGCCTCACTTTCCCATCCTCTAAATCTATTTTTAGCATCTAGTACTGTAGTATTCAAAGCAATCCTTACCTAGATAATTAGAGATTAGTTTTTTTTCTTCATTTAATGATGTAATACTCAACATCTTCCTGGTTAATTTGAATACTTTAGTAACACATGTTTAACCTAAATTTTATGTACAAATTACAAATATTTTTAATAGCTAAATCATAACAGAACAACAAGATCAATGGAAAACTGTTTAAATTACTAATTTGATTTGTACTTTTGATACGGTATTAATAACATAGTGTAGACAATCATACAACTTAATATGTGATAAAAATATGTCTATGTACCCATTATCAGGTTGTTAGCTTGTTGATATCGTAAAATATCAGTTGCCAGACATAATATGAAGCTTTTTGTTGAGTGAGAGAAGTGAACGAGATCAAAAAGCCTTCATATTGTGTCAAGTTGTATAAAAACTTTCATATTGTGTCGAGCAGCTGTATAAAAACTTTCATATTGTGTCGAGCAGCTGTATAAAAACTTTCATTTCGAATTTGAGAACATCTTTTTGCAAAATTGTATGTAGCATTCCCTGATATTGTAATAACTAAATTTGTCAACACTAGAATTGGCATATGCACACAAAACATTACTGAATCACAGTCAGTTAATGTGGTGACATGTTAGGTTATATGTGTACCTATAGGTCAACCTCTGATGTCCACTACATGTGTTTCAATGTATTTTTTATAGCAGTTGAAGGGACGCTTTCTTGAAGATTTGTTGTCAAATATTTAGGAAAAACCTTCAAGAAACTCAATTTCCCATAAAAAGATACCCTTTATAAACTCTTTTCATTGATCTCTTTACTCAAATCTAACTTATAAGTCTAAATATGGCTTCCATTCTGTGAAACGCTTTACCTTTGAATGTGACATGTGCTATCGTTGTATGCCGCACTATGTCTGGCTGTAATTTTGTTGGTCTAAACTCTATATTGATAGCATCGTTTGGTGGTGAAACTGATACACTCTGAAATTCAAAATTAACAACAAATTTAAAAAAAAAAAAATTCTTATCAAAGATTCCTCCTTTGAGCAATACATTTTTCATTGTTTTCTTGTAATATTTTCAGGTTTTTCAAGTTTTGTAAAAATTTTACAAATTATAAATTAATGTGCAATATGTATGCCTGAATGAATATGACAATAATATTAATTAAGATTGTAAATATAGTATCAATAATATATTACAAATGTCAACATATAGAACAACTTATCTAATATAGCTTCTGGACAAATAATTGCCTGCTGTCAAAAAGCCAGGAGTCTGTTATCAAGTTGCTGTCTTTTGTGCTGTCTGTCTCATTCATGTGTCATTTGCTTTTCGTTGCTCATTTTGTTATAAATAAGATTTTCTTGTTTGAATTGTATTTCATTTTGTTATGTCTAGGCTTTTTATAGCTGACTTTACTATATGGGTTTTACTCATTGTTGAAGACTGTATGACACCTTCTTGGCAGATAGCTGTCTCATTAGCATTTATACCACATCTCTTTTTGATCTTGTACAAAATTGTTATCTCAAAAGAATAATTGATTTTCATTTTTTGAAATTATATAAGTATTCATATGTAGACAAAGACAACATTTTGAAGTGCAATAATGACTATGTAGTAATATTATGACATTAAAACTTTATATTTTATTAACTAAAGATCAAGGAAAAACTTAAAAAATTATGATCATAAGATTAGCCATCTGCTCAAAATGATGAGAATTATATGAAAATCAGATAAATAAGTAGGAAATTTTAAGGATATAGGAAATCACCAATTTATGACAAGTGGGTGATTTTTTTAAAATAAAATTTATAGAAATTATGTGTTTTCATAACAAAAGAACTCATAACGCCAGAAATCTTAGGTTAAAACATTTAATTATTGTTTTTATATTTCACTGTATTATATAATATTTTGTGAAAAACACATGTCACTATAATAAACAATTTACTTACTTACTTACTTACTTAAAAAAAAAACCAACCAATTTTATGGCCACTTTACACATTAGTATATAATTTGAAAAATGAAATACATAACAGAGAGGAGGATGTGAAAAGAGCTGTCCATGAAGTCATTTTTGTCACTGTGACATCATAAACATGTTTTCCTCAAATTGTAATTTTTTAAATACATGAAGATTTACGACTTACAAATTGCGTATAATTTTTCCCTATATACAAACATTTGAAGGTAAATGGCACAAATATGACTCCAAGCTAAATTAATAAATACTGAAATCTGACTACGCAATGTCTTGTTAACATTAGAAGGATTTGAGTGGATAAATTTTTGTTGTTAATAAAGTGGTCTTAAAGTGGTAAGGGTGAGGGTTGGGATCCCGCTAACATGTTTAACCCCGCCACATTATTTATGTATGTGCCTGTCCCAAGTCAGGAGCCTGTAATTCAGTGGTTGTCGTTTGTTATGTGTAACATCTTTGTTTTTCGTTCTTTTTTTACATAAATAAGGCCGTTAGTTTTCTCGTTTGAATTGTTTTACATTGTCTTATCAGGGCTTTTTATAGCTGACTATGCGGTATGGGCTTTGCTCATTGTTGAAGGCCGTACGGTGACCTATAGTTGTTGATGTCTGTGTCATTTTGGTCTTTTGTGGATAGTTGTCTCATTGGCAATAATATAGGGTTATTGCATGAATATTGGGGAATATTGTCCTGAGTAGAATTTTATATTGCACGAGCTTGCGAGTGCAATATATTTTCTACGAGGGACAATATTCCCCAATATTCATGCAATAACCATTTTATTGTATAGCAATATAATATTTGAAAGTAAAAATTGGTTTAAACTATGATTTTAACATTGATGACGTCATGAATTTTGAAGATTTATTGCACTAGTGCAATATTAGAATTTATTGCACGCTAACTTTTGGTTACGTTCTGTGGGAAATATTATATTGCTATACAATAATACCACATCTTCTTTTTTATATTACCATATCTTTGTCATGCAACAGAGTTTCATGTGATCACATTTAATAGAAAGATATACAACAAGAATGTGTCCTCAGTACACGAATGCCCCACTCGCACTATCATTTTCTAAGTTCAGTGGACCGTGAAATTCGGGTAAAATCTCTAATTTGGCATTAAAATTAGAAAGATCATATCATAGGGAACATGTGTACCAAGTTTGAAGTCAGTTGAAGTCAAGTCGATTGGACTTCAACTTCATCAAAAACTACCTTGACCAAAAACTTTAACCTGAAGCGGGACAGACGGACGAACGAACGGACGAACGAACGAACGGACGAACGGACGCACAGACCAGAAAACATAATGCCCCTCTATTATCGTAGGTGGGGCATAAAAATATCAGTAGTCTTTACTTACAACAATATGCATGGGTTTAGACCCTGTATTCATAAGCTTTAACTGTACTGTGGCAGGATCATCTAACGTTCTCATAATACCAAAATCTATCATTTCTGAGGGAGAATATATACCAGGAGCTACAAATATATATAAGATTTATCATAAAACAATGATCATATACATAAATAAAAACATTTTTTTATGTCATTAACTTTCAACCAGATACAGTTCTGAAAGGTACACAGTAGACTGAAGAATGATTGGTCACTGATATTTATAGAAGAGATGAATTCAAATAAAAAGTTATACAGGTCATATATATTGGAGAAATGTGTGATTTAAAAAAAAGTATAATCAACAAATTGAAAGAAAAATATATCCATCTACAGGAAGTAGAGGTTAAACAGATCTGAAAAGTACAGAAAGGTTACAAGGTGTCACTGTCACAGCTGGGGACCAAAATATGATTCTTTCTTCTGCAGTACTTTATGAGAAAAATGTGACGAAAATATTTGTTACAGGAATGGAAAAACAAGGTGATTGCAATGCAGTCAAAACTCCTAGAGGGGGTATATAAACATCTTACATGATGAAACTTCTACTTCCACTGGTAATATTAAAAGGTGACTTCTCTGTTCTTGATTTGTTTTTATTCTTATGAAGGCTGTATGATTATTGACTACCCTCCCTACGAAGTTTGCCTTCATTACTGCTTTTGTTTCGTAAGGAGGGATCTCCTGAAATAAGATATATTAGTGTAAATAGAATCATACTCATTAGCATTATATACAGTTAAACATGTTGTGTAGCATATTTTTTTTAGTTCTTTATTTTGTATATAAATCAGGCCATTGTTTTCTCTTTTGAAGGTGTTTTAAATTTGTCATTTCAGGGCCTTTTACAGCTGACTATGCGGTATTATAAGATTTGCTCATTTTTCAAGGCCATATGGTGATCTATAGTTGTTTAAAATTTCTGAGACAATTTTATATTTATAGTGGTCTCATTGGCAATCATACCACATCTTCTTTTTATATTTAAACACCAGACACTTGTCTAGTCAGAATTCTTGTCCAATGACTTTTTCAGATTTTTGTCAATAAGCTGACATCTGTATTATTTCATATTATGCTTATGGTCCAGAGAAAATGGACTATTAAAACAAATTTCAAAAAGCAGTTTGGTTAGGACAGTCAGAGGATTCCTAATTATGATAATCAAATAAGAATTAAAATCTGTGTTCTCAATGGCATAAATTCAGTCATATCATGGTTTTTTTATTCAAAAATATTATCAATTTTAGTTCCAAACATATCACATGTACATGTATCAAACATGGGTTTGTTATGTACTTACCCATAAATTTTTAGGTGCATCTAAATCACCTGTTGGTAATTCCAGGTGTAAATCACCTTCACTTGCAAACATTTCTAAAATCTACAATTACAAAATAATGACATTAAAGATAAGAGAAATGTGCATTAATTCTAGCTATAATCCTTCAGTTGTAATAGTTCTTTTACCGGTAGTTTGAAAAACAAACTTTTATACAAGTACTTTTACAAATGTGTTACCATATATACATTATGCTCCATTTATAGTCATTTTGTTTTTCAGTATGTATGCATGTTAATTTTCTCGTTTAAATTGTTTTACATTTGAGATTTCCAGGCCATTTACAGCTGACTATGCAGTATTATAGAAGGCTTATTGTTGAAGGCCATAGTGACTTATAGCTGATAATTTCTGTGTCATTTGGTAGCTTGCAGAGTTGTCTCATTGGCAATCACACTACATCTTCTTTTTACATATTTATAAGTGCATTTTATTATTATCATCCTGCACTTACAGATCAACCCAAATATGAAAACTGTGTAAGAAATAAAACTCCAATGTAGTTTTAATACATTTTGTATAATACAAAAATTCAAATGATGATGAATATGATCAATCGCTGTTACACACATTTTTGTACTTCATAGGGTAACAGTTTACAGGAAGAATTGTCCCCCTATTCTGAATCTAGGCAGACAGTCTCTGCTCTTTTTCTAAATGATGGGTGCTCATTAGAGTAGCAGCAAATATATATTTTTAAGTCTGGTTTGAAATGACTAGTGATCAAACACATGACATCCAGCACTCAAGGCAAGCATACTACCACCAAACCATGAGGCAGAAAAGATCGAAAAAGAAAATAATTTTAACAACAGAATAGTCACTCTGTCGAGAAAAAAAAAATGGATCTACTATCACTTTATGCAGCAACTCATTTTTTTATGATTTATCCTTTATCTTTATTTGTCAAATATGAGTACATAATTTGAACTTTTAAATATGATAGTAATATTTTTTATTTGATATTTGCACTCTATGTAAAAGATATATAAGCTTTCATGAATTATTATGCAGTAAACTTACCTGTAAAGTTGATCCATGCGGATTATGGATCTTTATTAAAGGTGAATAACTACTATTTAATGGAACTTTTGCTCCTAAATACGGCCGGAGCCTATAAGGATTTGGAATACCGACTCCAAAAACCTGAAAAATACAACAATAATTATTAATTCTAATAATACATCTACAGTTCTTGTATTTAACTGCAGGCAGAGCATTTTATCATATTATTTCTTCTTTATTTCAATCTTTTTCAAGGTAAAAACTATGCCTAGATTTTGATATCACAATATGTTAATAATTGATTGATTGTTTGTTGCTTAGTGTCCAGTGGCAATTATTTCATGCATATTCATGACAATAAAATGTTTAAGAAAATAACTTAAAAACTTTTTTAAATTAAAATAAATGGGATCCTTAAATTAAGTGCTTCCAAATACTTTCTTTGTCAAAACGTTTTAGGCATTGAACTATGTATAGCACTGTTATGTTTCAGACTATCTTGAAGTGGTACTTTCAAATTATAATGCATGCAACATGCTTAAAGAACTTCTAGGGTAACTTCCCAATTTGCAAAGTACTTTTCCTTTAAAGAAAATATATTGTTATGGAACTGTCCACAATATTTACCAGAATAAGAATAATGTAATTCACAAAATTCACAACCATAATTAATAGACATAATTTCATAAGGTTGTTCATTATTTCAATGAATGGAAAGTGAAAGGTGGAGAGGCACAAAAGGGGGCATCAATATGAAACATTTTTTTATCTATTGGTAAACAAGATTCAATCAGAGTGTTGTTCATTGGTAAAAAATATACGTTTTAACAGTCAGTGTTCACACACATCCAACTAAAGCTACGATTTCACTCAGATATAATCTCAAGATATTTATCTATTTTTACATAATTACTACCCCTTAAAGTTATGCTAATGCTTTCCTGTCTATACTTGTTGTTCAAGTGCTTAAAATAATACAAATCATTAAACTTCCTGCTCAAAGTATATACATATATCAAAATTATTCATTTATCATATATAGATATATATGCACATTTTCTTCCTTCTTCCGACAGGTCATGTTTCACATCAATTCAACATCCATCTCCAGATGTTAATTAATTTTTAGTCATTTTTTATATACCAATGTAAAAAAGAAGATGTGGTATGATTGTCAATGAAACAACTCTCCACAAGAGACCAAATTACACATAAATTAACAAGACTGTTTAAATAAAAAATATAACATTTGTTTTAAGACTTGGTTCAATAGACCTCTGAGTGTAGTCATTTTCTGCAGTTCAATTAATGTATCGTTAATTAGTAAATAGCCTCCCCTTCTTTAAAAGGTACTAAGGTATTAACATATGATGTTTCACATAAATCAGTGTATATAATGTGGTAAAGATTTAACCTTTAACGCAAATTAGTATCCTATGTGGTTCCGGTTTAAAAGTAAAATTGAAGAGGTATTAAATGCATTGTTCTCATTTGCTTCGTAAACAATAGACGGAATAACTCTTTGACACAAAAATGGGTTGAAATATCTTTTACATATTATATTATTGACTTAAATAGAGGTTTCCATCAGTTCATGGCTGATTTAACCTTGGCTGATTCACCAACAAATTAAATAATGTCTGTTGCACTTTATATAAACTTTAAGAATGAAAGGCCTAGTTTACATTCAAGAATGGAATTTATTGATTTGTGATGTTTTCAATGATCAACAAATTAGTCACATTTTTCAAATACAAATCTTCTTTTTGACACCTTCAAGTTGGACCAAGAAAATAAAGTTTTTAAGAACAATTTTAAATTTGAATATAATGTTTGGAAATGCAAAACAAAAAAAGATTTACATTTACATTTTTGAAGTTATGACATCACAATTACATCATAAAATGCATTGTGTTAATGAAAACAAGGTATACTGCTCCAAACTATCTTAACTGGTCTAAATATCAAATCATAATGTAACGAATCATTTAAAAAGAATGCCAAGAGTCAACAAATCCATGACAGGCTATTTTTTCGTAAGCACACATATTTTGATATAACTTTTTTTTACTTACATGAAATGTAAAGGAGCCATGTGATGTATGTATATATAAAGTATTTTCTACATTGCCCTCCTGTCTCGCTAAAAACACAACATCAAATGTCGTATTCCCACCAGGTGGAACCATCTGAAATAAAAATACAAAAACTGTTTTATATATTCCTAACTTAATTCCAATTTTACATGTCCTGTGATACTAATTTTCAAGGATTTCGTGGGAAAAGGTAAACCTCATATTGAAAGCACCGACTTTCTGACTTGTACGCAAACTTTGACAAAATCTTATTTAAAAAAAAAAAAAAATCAAATATGAAAGATCAAGGAAAATAGAAATTTTCTTAATTTATGAAAATCTGTTCATCATGAAAACAAATGAATATACTGTATGTGCAATGAGACTCTTAGTCGTCTAATAACAATAGACAACTTTCGAGTTCAATGCATTTTCGTCAAAAACTTCGGTTTTAGTGAACGTTACTCATGTGTTTAGGGGCATCGTCACTTGCGTTCCAATGTTGAGCGAGTGGTTGGAAAACTATAAAGCTATATTGCACGAATAATTCGGCAAATTAAATTCTCATAATTTATAATCAGCACCGCTGTCATTAGGGAATTGTGATTAAGTACCTTAGCAGAACAAACATTATTTCTAGTTTATCCTGCACAACGACAATCACTTAGACGCTTGATGAACATTCATAGTGCAGGGATACAGGCGATCCCCTGTGGTAAATGACGTCACAAAGGCGTGCATAATTGACGAATTTTTTTCCGGTGACGGATGAACTCAAAAGTGGTCTATTAAACATCAGGCATGGCAACTAAAGGGAAGGAACTCTTGCTCAAACTCAATTGAAACCTTTTTATATTGCTTTTAATATCTATACTAGAAATCACCTTGAAGTACTTTTCTCTTGATGATCTAACATTGACATTATAAGTTTGGAACTGTGGGAGAGTATCATAATAAAACAAATATCAGGAGCAAACTTTGCAAAATATTTAATACTTTTTTTAAGGATTTGTTAAATATGTGATACTGGTAAATAGATAATTGTTAACATGTCATTTCCATATTAGCCATGGTCTCATCCATTGACCAATTAGAGTCTTTTAACTTGCACCTTGAGCTGAAAAGAGTCTCCTGATGTTACCTATATGTAAAGGGTGAGTTATAATAATTAATCTTAAAGCAAAAAATTGAGTGTTACTATCTTGCTATTGATAAAAGATCATATATAATTTTAATCAAATAATTAGATAACCTTTTAATCCTTTATTTCTACCTACTAACTTGCTAGCAGCAAAGTTATCTGACAAGGAAATTAACTTCTGTTAAAGCCAGAATTTACTGATTAAAAAATTTCCACTATGCATGATTGGTTTAAAAAATGACCATACAAATGTATCAAATTTGGTTATGAATGGCATAATCGATTATATATTTCAATCTTAAATTTCCTTCGTGTATTCCACTCAACTTGAATATCAAAGTATTGAATTATTTTGTACTTTTCCAATGACTATCTCAATATGAGACAATCAAAATGTAATGGGAAATATTCAATTTACGTTATAATTTTGATATTTTAATTTGTAGAAGCAATCACAGGTTTCAGATTTTTTTTTCAATCAACAAGAAATGTAAATTACTATCTGTCTGGCAGTTTAGTAAAATTAAACAATTATTTTATAATTAATATGCCTTTGTTATCGTTAAAAGTGGCAATACAATTTCTCTAAATATTCTGATTCTGTAGCCCTTCCATTTCAAATTGCTAAAATGAATAGTTCATACATAATGAGAGAGGTACAGGAATAAAAGTAGTAAAGGTTCAAGTAACCTCAAGTCTGATAATCATTTCTTTAGGTTATCCTTTTCATATTGTTAAAATAAATAACCAGCTTTGTATATAAATACTGCAGATCAAAACAGTGTATTTCAGACTTTGAATTGGTACATTAACCTGACGGGTGCCACAAGTGAAGCAGGATCTGTTTACCCTTCAGATGATACCTGAATTCACCCTAAATTTTTGGTTGGGTTCATGAATTTCTGTCTTCAGTTTTCTATGTTGTTTTTTGGTCATAGCCTTGTTAGTTTATTTTCAACTTCTGTGTTTGAATGTCTCGTCGGTATCTTTCGCCTCTTTTTAAAAGGATATTTAGTAGGCTTCAAGTTTTGAGTAACACAGTTACAGTTATAAGAAAGTATAAGAACAACAAACTTCATGTATTGCATACTTACTTTTTCTTGAAAAAATGAGCAATGGAAATGAACAGTACTGCCCGATATGGACAGTAAATGTAAATTATTTTTAGTATCTGTGTTTTGTACTAAAACTTGCTGCATTATTGGCATTCCAACTGGTCTGAAATGGACAAGAAATATACATGAAAAGATGTTCACATCTATACCCATTTCAATATCAATGACATTAACAGTAAATTCCAACTCCAGTGGACATAATAAGTGTCAAATCATAATTGAAATCAATTATAACATTAAATTTTATAGTCAGTCACATATGGACCATAATTTGCTTAGTATTGGGTTCGTTTCCTATAACGATAGAAAAGTGATAAAAATCTGTATTACTGTAAGAAAAGTTGTAACTACATTTAAAGATGCCTTTATTTTTATCAACATACAAGTGTTTGCTACTCTTCCCTAGAAAAAAATTGAAATTAACAAATTTCAAAGATTATACGACCATATTTTTATGTCGTTTCTCGCGTTACTTTTCGCTTCCGAAGTGCATAACGCTGACTGATTTATAGATAATCGTCACCGGCAAATTCGTAACTTTTGCTTTCAAATAATAAAGAACATCGACCAATAAGAATAGTCAGAAGAAAATGCCGAGTATTTCTGTAGCAGGTGTAAGAACACTAGCGTTACTAAATTAAAATTGGTTTCCGATTTCGTAACGCAAATTTTAGATGATGTAATCTGCTTTGTTGTAATAGAATTCTTTATAACAATATGTAAATATGAACTCTCGCGAGATGTTCAAACAGGTAAATCAGAAATGATTTACATTCTAGTTTTGTTCTTCGTAATAATTAAGTAAGAAAATGACGTTATTGTTATGCGTTACATTTCACACGAAACAGAAGTCGAGTTATTTCCTTTTTTTTTTATTAAAATTGTTTTTGTCGTTAAGTTCTAATCATTTCCGGTCATACGTGAAACATGTGACTAACATGTGATCACGCCCTTACGGCCGGATAGATGAAATACTAGGTATAAACATTGTTTTTGTTTCAAACGGGATGTTAGCAAACATAATCTGTAGACTTGTTTCGTCTTGTTTATAAAAGGAAAATACATTTTTTCAAAGAGATTGCGACGGGGGCCTATTATTTTTCCTATGTGCATAATGTTACATACCATCTTGTGTGAAAATAAATGCCCAATGACTTGACAAAATCAATTTCAGATTTGACAGACGTTATAACACACTTTGTTTCCAGATAACGATGTAAAGGGTCCTTGGAAAATTCAATCGACATATACGTCTCTTATCATTGTGCCGATGCTCGTTGGATTGAGTTTGCTTCAGCAGTAAATATTACTGGATATTTTAGGTGAATAAAGATAATTTAATAAAAAAATACATGTTAATATACTTTTACACTTGGAATGTACAAAGTTGGTATCTTTGTCACAATTTTTAATTATTTTTTTTTATTCATGTTCTGCTAACACTTTTCAGAAACGCAATAAACTTGTCAAAGGAGAAGAAAACTTTTACCATGCATGACTTGAAAGGAAGTACTTTATTGATTTTAGCCCACTAAAGTAGGTTAAAATGTGGAAACCATGTAGATGGTGTACAGGTCACAAATATCACATGGTGCCTAATTACAAGTTAAAAGTTTTTTTCTTTACTGGATTTAAAGAATTTTACATTGCCAATGATTTGGAATAAATTGTATATAACTGGAATTTCAAAACCAAATATAAATACATTTTTTTGGCAAAAACATCAAGATACAACGATTATGGTATCCTGTATCAATGAAGAAAATATGGAAATTTCTGAATAAATTGTACTAATTCTTTTCAAAACAAGCACATATTTAGGAGTTTTATAATACTGTTACATTTAAGATGGATTTTAAGAAAAAGTATACTGTTCAGATTATTTTGAGCAGATTTTGCAATAAAATAAAACTAAAAAAATGCTTTTGGTTTCTTATGGTTTCCTGTCGCGTTTAAAAAAAACTTTCATTTAACATTGAAAATAGATTTTAAATATTAACATGAAGCAAGTAACACTAGTAATGGTGTTCATTTATGTCTTTTGAAATATATTGTGCAAAATAAAGAAAATAAAGATTGGTTTCCTGTCACGTAAACGGTGAATCAAAATGTATTAATTTTTTCTTGAAAAACTCAATTGTTCCATTAATACTATTCTAACACCAACACAACACACAGAATAAAAGTTAAAAGTTTTAGAACTTATAAAAAAGGATACAAATAGAAACCAAAGGTCGAATACCAAATTATGGTCCATATTTGTAATGTTGGTCCTCATATTAGTCACAATATTCTAATATCGCATTAAAGCCATAAATTGTCACTTTCAATGCCGAACATCTATACAACTTGTGTAATGTTCAATTTAAAATGAAAACTATTTTGTCAATGCAAAGTTCACTTTCGAAATCAGTAGTATCCAGGCATGGATCCAGCCATTTTAAAAAATGGGGGTTCCTAAACCAGAGTAAAAAGGGGGGGGGGGGGTTACCATACCAGAGTAAAAGGGGGTGGGTTCCAACTATATGCTCCCATTCAAATGCATTGATCGGCCAAAAAAAGGGGGTTCTAGCCCCCAGAACCCCCCCCCCCCCCCTGGATCCGTCACTGGCATTAATAGTATGCCTTATTTTCAATGTACTCACATTTAGAGAAACTCATCAGCATACATGTAACACTGTTTTTTTTTTAATCAATGCTATTTTTTTAATTAAACTGAAACACTCAAAACCAAATTAAAAAAATTTACTAACAAAAACTTTTAAATTTCAACAATTTATTACAACTTAATTATAATGAGACAATGTTTAACCTTTAGAACAATGGATAGTTTGCTTTGGAATATTGGAAACACAATGTGTTTTCCCCTGATTATTAAAAATGATTATAAATCTCTCAAAAAAAGATATTTTTTTTTTGGTTCTGTGCAAAACAAAAACCAGACCAATCAAGGTAAATTGGATAAAAGTTATAACTTGTTATCTATTGACTTTAACAGCATTTCAATTGATCCTTAATTCATTTTAAGTCCAAAAATAAAAACATAGTTTGTTGACTTTAATACCTAACCAAGAAAGTTATTGATTTGATACATTGTCCTTAAATCTATAAATAGATTATGATTTACATAGTAAAGTTAAACCTTTCCTATGTATTTGTTATAAAAAAAAAATCAGTATTATACTTAACATTCTAAACAGCAAACTTAATTCCAGGTTCAAACTTCTCATTCTTATTGGAGTAATACATAATAGCATGTTGAACCTCCTGAGTAGTTTATGCTGAGAAATGAATGCATAGAAAAAATGACCCAACAAAAACCATGATGAGCGATGAATAATTAACTGATATTACTAAAGATTTGCCATCAAAACCGAGTTCTTTAAAAGACATAAACACTGGAATTTAGCACAATTATTACCATACATGCAGCCGAGTTCAGATGATTTCTTTTTTAAAGTATTGACTTCTTTACAATCCAATGGTAAATGAGAATTTTTTTCAATATAAACTAAAAGATGAAGTCAAAAGATGAATACACCTATTATAAAATCATCAAGTCAAAAAGAAATGAAACCTTACTGGTGAAATGTATGACCAACTGTTTTTATGTAGTTTTGTTGTTTGTTTTTTAAATATTGATCAACCTTTAACTGTTTAATATGAGATGTGTTAACTTCACTTTTCTTCATACAAAGAAGGCCTTTTCAGAAGAAACTTCTGAAATAAAAGATTATTGAAGATTCAGTTATATTAAGTGACAGTTCTACAGCAAGTGAATATTGTAAAAAAAAATTGATAAAAATGTAAGAATGTTGATAGGAGGAACAATAGAATATTGCTAAATAAAAAAATCTTTAAATTAAGATAGGACACAAAATGTAAAAGCGATTTTCATAAATAACAAGAAGCCAAATGTTATTTTTACACAGGTTTCAAAACTTCTAAAAACTTACGAACTTAGAAATTTCATCTGAGTCAATATGGGACCCATGCCACAGCTAATTTTTTAGCCTATCATTTTATTGTACAGTATTCCAAGATTGCAGTGATGTCCTTTAAAATTCAGACTAATGATTCAGATACCTTTTGCATTTATATTTTTAATATTTTTAAAAATGTCTAGATACTTAATAAAGAATTTCCAAAAATATGTTAAAAGTATGAATTGAAATCTAAAATAGATAGGTCACAACAAGAAACACAACTTTATTTTGTTTTGGCCTAAAAAGACTTCCTTCAATTACCTTGAAAGGTGACAGATATATGCATTTTTAAAGGGGTAGTTGAGGTGTTCAGAAAAGCTTAATTTATTATGTAACATCAGACATGTACAAGACATGCATCCTGATCATATTACAAGGAGAGATAACCTATTGGGGTTATCAAATTATTTAAAGCCAAACATTCTAATTATAGTAACAATCTCTACATTAGTAAAGATTAGGTGTAAGATTTACAATTAGTCCATTAATCACGGGAGACAGTTACTAATCAATGGAATCCTAGAAAGCTACAAAGTTCCTAAAATAATTTAATTGATGGTCTTTAATTGGAAATCTGTGCTATGATATTATTATTATACAAAGCAAAATTGTCAATCAAAATTTAGTGAGGTTCCTACAATCACAGTGGAAACAAAGGCGAGCCAAGTATAAGCTTTAATGGTATTCAACTGACCACCAGTTAGACATTACTTATGTGTCTGCAACCCTTCATTTAAAACATCTGTTTCAATATTACTCATTACAGGCTCAATTGTAGTGAATATTAAACCATACTACTGTTGTATTTATGATGATTTTGTAGGTAGACAGGCAGTCAAATACAAATATGCTGTACAATTAGAATTTCTGTGAAGCCAAAATGGAAAATGATTACAGGGGGAACTTTATCAACTTGTTTAAATATGAAGGACATCACATTGCACAGTCATGTTTAAAACATTCTTTAGACTGCTATAAATATAATTGGTTTTAAAACTGATTTTTTGTTGTTGAAAATTTATTAGACCAGCAATGTCTTCTTTAAAGACCTTAAATTAAGTTTAAATGACTTTTCTCTCCTATAAGTTAATGTCATTTTTTCTGGTACAATTCAAATTTAATAAAATATTAATAAATTGCTTCACTGAGAGCAGCCTGATACGACAGCAGATGTTAAACCCTGAACAGTTGGGGCAAATTTGGACACAATATTCAAGCTTGATACTGTCTGAATTTGGATCAAACTTTTTAGAGTATAGGTTTCTGACAAAATATATGTCAAGATCTTACAAATCTATTGCGCAATACTTTGCAGTTAAAGATTCTTCTTGTAAATTTTCAAAAATTTGAAATTTGAAAAATATTGAAAAAAAATTTTGAACCCCTTAAAAAAATTAGACCCCCCCCCCAAATTTTTGAATCCCCCCTTGGAGCAATTACCTCCACACTGAAACCCACCCTTTCCTTTGTAGTATGGAACCTTGAAGTACAATTTCAGAGAGATCCACACTCTTAAACACAAGTTATTGTCTAGAAACTAGAAAAATGCTAGTTTTTTGCCCTTTTTTTTACCCCTAATTCCTGCATGAAATGGTCAATTACCCCCAAACTCAATCCCAGCCTTCCTTTTGTGATATGGAACCTTGTTGTACATTGTCAGAGAGATCCATAAACTTACACACAAGTTATTGTCCAGAAACTACAAAAATGCTTGCTTTTGGCCCCTTTTTGGTCATTAATTCCTAAACTGTTGGCACCATAACCCCCAAAATGAATCTAAACCTTCTACTTGTGGTATCAAACAATGTGGTACACTTTCAGAGCAATTGAAATACTTATACACAAGTTATTAACCTGAAAGTAGAAAAATGCCTTATTTGGCCCCTTTTTTCCTAAACAATTGGAACCATCATCCCGAAATCAATCCCAACCTTCCTTTTGTAGTATTGATTTTTCTTCATAAGTCCATATACATAAACTTAAGTTATTGTCCGGAAACCAAATGTGTCTTTAGACAACAACGACGACGCAGACGACGACATCATACCATCATACCATTCCAAATACTTTTTTGCGGTCGTATAAAAACTGCTATTCCCAAAATTAATTCCCAAAGGTAATTTTATTACTGACATTTCTTCCGAAGAAGAGTTTGTTTTGATCATGCAAAATTAAGTCACCATACAGTTCATGATCAAATTTTAATCAATTTGTATTTTTTTTTTGGCTCATTTGTTATAAAAGCTGAAACTGAGACAAAAACAAATTCCAAGCAATTTGCCCCCTCTTGATGAACATGTGGATTAAAAAGCAGCTGTGCCAAATTTCTCAGGATTCCTATTTTTACTGAAGAAAAAATCAAGCTCACAAAAAAAAAAAAAAGCCACCCCAATAGAATGATAAATATAGGTATACAACAGAGGGTATGACGAAATATATGTATGTGTAAACTTATAAATCATACTCACTGTTGTTGGAAATCTAACCATGATGGTTCAAATTTTACTGTATTACTTTTAAAAATATCTTTATTTTCTTGTTCTATTCTGTAAAGATACAAAAATAACAAAATATAAGCACAATTTAACGTATCAATCACAATAAATTCTTGTTTCTGTTGTTATATATTGTTTCATGCATCTAGTATTCCAAAAAACAACTGAAATTTTAAATTAAAATACAATAAATGCTTCGATTAAATTAATTTTCTTAACTTCAAAACAGAATATCAACTAAAACTAGACCTTAAGAACCTTACAAAAATCAAGCTATTTCCAACCTCCCAGTCTTCACGACGAGTGGCAGCCCAGGCAGGTAAAATTGCTCTAGGGCCTGTAAAAATCAGACCTACAGGCCAACAGAATCTAACTAAAAATTTTCAAAAATTGAGCTGCGGGCCTGTAGATTTAGCAGTTCAGCGTGAAGACTGACCTCCTCTCTCTGAATATGGGATTTCATTTCACTATTATGCCCAAGATAACATTAAGAACAAGAGTGAGACAGGGTTTTATATTGGCTGTACCTTTCATCTTCCTTAATGTGTTTGTGGAAAACATACAACTAAGAAGGAGCCAATGACAACATACAAATCAGGTGTAGCCATTTCCAAAAAGACTGATGTTCTTTGAAGGACCTTTTTAAGACTGCACCCTTCTGTTTTTATTTTTTTTAACCTATCATTTAGAAAAATCTGGAAATTTCTATATATATATGCACGAAGTTTTGTGTCATTTTAAAGTTGGTGTCATCATTTGCAATATAAATTTTGAACACAATTGATCTTATACTCAAAGAAAATTTAATTTAATTCTATACTCCTTTTTTTCCAATTTCAATCTACTTAACATTTCATTTTCAGTATTAATTTGATGTGAGATAAAATGATGCTAAATGTAAGCATTTTTAAATATTTAACAGACCTTATCAGCTAAAACATGACTAAATTGGAACAGTATGAACTATCATGGCATAAAACTGGCTGTTGGGTTTTCTTGTCTCAGTTGTTACACATTTTGTGACCTTTTATAGCTTAATATTATTGTATGGCTTTTGTATTTTGTTGAAGGTAGTTTTATAAGTTAACCTTGAGTTGCTACATCCAGGTAGGCAATATAGGAAAGGTATACTGACATTAGTGGTCTCTAAACATATTAACTCCAAATGGAGCTTTCGTTAGTAGAAGCCATATAAACTATGTGTATCAGTGAGAAAAATGTAAAAGCATAAAAATATAGTATATATACCAATACACATAATTAACAGCGCCTGGTCATGTTTCATAGCCTGACTACATCCAGGTACTTTGGTCTCAGGTGGGTAGTTATCTCATTGGCAATTATATCACATCACCTTAATTTTATCTACTACTGGTAGCCTTCACAATTTTAAATATTTAGTTTATAAGAAATTGATAATAAAATGTAATAAATAGTGAGCTGCACAGTAGCATTAACAAGAAGTTAGTTTCTCTTTACATACATGTAATACATTTTTGGTATCAAATTGTATGTAACATAGATAATATATAAAACGATTCAGATCAAGATTCAATTTGTCACATGTTAAGTATTTTTCTATGACATAAAAAAACAATTATTCTAAACCATATCTACTTAAAATTTAGAGTAGTATAAAATGAGCTCTTCATCTTTTTTTATTAACAATTTGCAATTGAATGGCTATCAGTATCATGCAAATTGAATTAAATGTGTATGTCTGATTTAGTGCAAGTAATTTTTTATGAATCGAGGTAATTATTGAATTTTCAGAATTCCCAAGTTATTTTTTCTACTACTATTTAGTTCAAATCTGAATTAGCTCAAGAACCTCAAGAACTTCATTATACAGAACATGACCAATTACAAAAAAATTTCCAGCACTAAAATCCATACAAGGTTAATTTGTTTATGTTTTACTGAACAGATGTTGAATATAAATTTTTAACAGTTTAGTGTAGTTTTAACTGAATGTATCATTCATCTGTTGTTAATTTAACAAACCCTAAGGATGAAAATCTATAAACACCCATTAATATACTTAAATTAATTAATAATTAACTAATCCAGGTAAAAATCACCAATATCAAGGAACACTTGATATGACAATGCAGGAACCAATCAATTCATTGTTTATTTTGTGTGTAAAGGCTTCTGAAACCTTTCTATTCTATGTGTTAATGTGTTTTTAATGTGGAAAAAAAAAATAATGTTTGCCTTGGTTAATAAAACTGACATTAAAAAATAGGTTTTGAAGTTTACTAACAAATTCAAATGAAATCAGGAAAACTTTGGAAATTTTCCTTCAGCAGGAAATTTTTACTTAAAGCAAATCAATAATAAATATTCTCATTTGGAAAAGTTTATTACAGAGACAACAATCAGTGATCTTTAACTGCTTGTGGTATTGGGTCAAAGATAAAATAAAGAGCAGGTGTACTAGGCAGAGTTCAGGAAAAGTGGTGGTCAAAAAAGGACCGACACAATTTTGGTATTTTGTTATAGAAATAGTAGTGAGAACCAGCAGTTTTTCTTCAGGGACCTGACACCAGACATTATTTTATTCTTAGAGAACTCTGGTGCTTGGTTGCCTATTATTGCTAACATGCACTTCATTTGAATTTTGGTGGATAGTTGTCTCATTGGCAATCATACCACATCTCATTATTTTTATATAAGAAGTAGGTTTTAATAGACCCAGTTTAAAGGTGAACATCCTCCTCCTCCTCCTCCTCCTCCTCCTCCTCCTCCTCCTCCTCCTCCTCCTCCTCCTCCTCCTCCTCCTCCTCCTCCTCCTCCTCCTCCTCCTCCTCCTCCTCCTCCTCCTCCTCCTCCTCCTCCTCCTCCTCCTCCTCCTCCTCCTCCTCCTCCTCCTCCTCCTCCTCCTCCTCCTCCTCCTCCTCCTCCTCCTCATCATCATCCTCATCATCATCATCATCATCATCATCATCATCATCATCATCATCATCATCATCATCATCATCATCATCATCATCATCATCATCATCATCATCATCATCATCATCATCATCATCATCATCATCATCATCATCCATCATTCAAAAGGTTCATAGAAAAATTTGAACAAATCAAATCAACAGATACAATATGACTTCTACATCCTTCAATCACCAGGAACATTAATACCTATGGAGTATGACAACACATTTGTTAAGGAAAATGCTCCAATCATTATACTTCCCAGGTCATAGCTATCAGAAAATATTCTAGGTTATACTCAAGAAATTGACTGAAGCAAGTACACACTTGCTCATTGTAATTTAACGAGTTTGGTTTGAGTTACTACGTGATTGTTATTTCCTGTGACATGAAAATAAATTTCAGAATAAAGTGTAAGCCATTATTTCCTCCTACAACAAGATTTTATGGCTAACGATTGATCTTAGCTAATTTGTTACATTTTGTTCCGATAATGGCCTCAACATTACACAATTGGGATTCTACATTCTACAATTACTGGTGATGCAAATATTGATATTTATCTTGACCTTCCATCAATAATTGTTGATCTCCTATTTATCATTTTCCCTGTTCTTTATTATGGTAGTTATACTTTGGTGTAAAGTGATGATTTACAATCAGAACTGTATGCACCGTCAATGGGTGCAAATTTTGCTTCGAACACACAACTATATCCTTATCAAACTTGATTTCTCAGTTCATCATGAACATTGACTATTTTAGCATTTTTGTACATGTTTCTCAAAATTAAGCCTTTGATTAAAGTTTGTTACTGTCATGTCTTGAACTGATGCTGGCATTTTCAACTATAACTTATATTTAAGCAATTCAAACATGTATACATGTTTCCTGTCCAATGTCAGACAACAAGGTAGGTTAAGGAAGCTAAAATCATTTGCTTTTGCCATTAAAAATATTTTATGACTCTTGCGAGATCTTCTGGAATTAAACAGTGCTTGACCAAAAATGTTGATAAAATGTCTTAAGATAAGCAAGAAAATTTAAAGTAGGTTCTGAGAGGCAGGACATATTACCATATTTGTTTTAGTCTTATATCATTTTCTTATCCATTCATTGGCAGATACAGGGGGGTTCCTGGGGTTGGAACCCCCCTTTTTTTTGGACGATCAATGCATTTGAATGAGGACATATAATTGGAACCCCCCTTTGTCCTGGGTTGGGAACACCCCCCCCCTTTTTTTTAAATGGTTGGATCCGCCCCTGCCATTTATACACATTATCATTCTGATGTCTTAATGGCCAATGCTTTAGACAAAGCTATAATGATATAACCTTTGTCAATATGTAAGTTAGACCTAATTACAGGGTAAATAGAGACCAAGAGAAAAGCCATATAACCAAGGAAGAAAGACCCCTCATATATACTGGTACCTTTATGTGGGAAATGACACACCACCTGAGCTCTTAAAATACATTATGCAACCTTTCACAATCAAGCTTCTATCACAGCAAATATAAGTTCCAAAAACAAACCTTTATATTATACATAGATTGATTTTTACTTTTTAAAATAAAATTTAATATCCAATATTTAAAACACATTATCTAAGCTTTATGATGTGTAGTATCAATACTTCAAAATGCATTTTACTGAAAGTTAAATAGAAAGTTACATGTTAAAAACAATCTGACATAATGAAAGACTCTATAAAAATCTACTTGTGAAAACTGCCATACTGACAAGAAATATTTTATGCAATGCTGATTACATTGCTATTCTATTCTACATCAACAGATCTCTTGTTGTGGGCCTAATCCATAATTTTATACGATAAGGAGAAAATCTTTGATACATCATGTAGAATTGAAATATTTACATGGAGATTAATCTTTTATATATCATTGTTAACTATGTGCATTCCCGAGGATTACATTCTCACTTTAACATTGTTTTTTTAGTTCTTTTTTTTTTTTATCTTTTAATCACATTTCATTGAATTTTTAGAATGTTTGATAATAAAAATTGAAAGTATAAAAGTGAAAAAATGTCCTAGAAGATTATGAAAAGTGATCCAGAAGCCAATTTATGGAGCCGTCTGCCAGTATCATATTGACATAGTGAGAATATTAGAACCTGATCATTAAACAACATGAAAAGCACTTGATAATGTGTATGTATAATCAATACTGGCATAACTGACAAGGATTCTACCTATAAAACTAACATGGTCCTATACCAAGTAACTGATCTAGATGATTCCATCTTTGGTTATAGGTTAATCAGGTTGTTGATTCCAACAAATATCACACAAGGGACATAATTTGGCTTTATTAAAGGAAAATAGTCTTCACTAAATTCTGTTATTCAAATTCTACATAGGAAAATTTATCTGTAATTTAATTCTTGTCTGTAGCATGGATTTTCTTTGTTACTGAATTGAAAGAAATTCTTTTCAAAAGCTTCTTAAATGTTTTTAACTCTGTTCAGGTTAACTTATTAAAGACTACTTATTTTTTTTTAAATGCTGCTTGAATTGATGCATGAATCCATCATATTTTTTTTTATATACATGTATATACATATCCTCCTTATGATATATGCAGATTTACTATATCCTGATAGAGTTGCCATATAATAATAGGTTTCATTTTCATGATGCACCTAGGCCTGCAATCAGTGAGCAACCTGAGGTCAATATAACCTAATGACATCTAGAGGGCAACATGACCAAAAGACATCTAGAGGGCAACATGACCAAAAGACAACTTGAGGGCTACATGACCAAAAGACATCTAGAGGGCTACATGCACCATAAAGACAACTTTGGGGCAACATAAACTAGTAGAAACCAAGACGTCAACATACTCTAAAAGATATCTAGAGAGCTACATGTACTGAAAGGACAACTTGAGGGCAAAATAAACTAATAGACACTTAGAAGTCAACATACACCATAAGACATTTAAAGTGCAACATATCCTTCCTCTTTGACATGTAGCTACTCAAACCAAGACTTTAACAATCAATTTTGCATTAAATGTAGGTCAAAGTGACTCAGTTTTGCATCAACTTCCTCAACATTTCAAGATCTGTACACTCAGAAATATAAATAACTTTTAACTAGTAGTTCCTTAGATCTAGAATTTCAAAGCAATATGGAAGGAATAACAAGCCTATTAAAGAACAGACAAACACAGACAGTATTACATGTATTATTCAAAAGATGTTGGTCAAAGAGATGATATATGACCATCAGTCCAGTGCAACTAGAGAAAAGCTCAAGAAACAGGCAGAAAGGAATTTACCTTTACTATTTGTAGATAAAGATCCTACCCTCATTTTCAAACATAGGCTAACAATGCTTCATCCATGGTTACTATAACTGTATAATGTGTCATTAAGGCCACAATTAAAAATATTTTGGTTTGCCCAAATCCTACCCAAGGTTGAGACAGTGGGTAGGTAGGTAGGCATTTTCTTTTTTTTTTTTTTTTTAAAGAAATTGAAGTATCAGATGTTTATTAGCCTTCATGCCTATATGATTAAAAAAAAAACTTCTTCAAATCAGGACAATAAAAGAATTTGAGTAGGCAGCTTTTTTCTGGGTAGGTAGGGTTTGGGCAAACAAACCTATTCTTTTTTATGGCTTAACTTACATCAAAATTGCTCTTTTATCACTGCTTGGACTTGTGTTTTATAGTTGCTGATACATGAAATAAATCTTGCAAAAGTGCATTTTCTGAACAGACAGACAGATTTTCATTTAAACTATCAAATAAAAAATCTCAGGAACTAAATAAACAAGTTATGCAAGAGCAGCTAAAGTGAAAGTAGCATGTATCATGGGTCAGGACATTTTGTCTACATGTGTTACAATCTAAGATTCAAATTTTCCTTTCAGACAGATCAACAAAAGAAGAAACCTGGGTACTACTTGTTATGTTAAACCTGTTTTATAAGTCTCTTCTATAATCATTACATTATATTCGAAAAAAACCTTTGCTTAAGAATTTACATGCCACAAAAAAATCTATTTTAATTGATCCTAGATTATATCAGACAACAAAAAATAAATTAAACAGGTAGAAAATGTTTATAATTTCTGATTCCCTGTATTTAATTGACTACGTAATTAGGTTTCACTGTAAAATATTGTAGCTGTACATTCAGTATTATTCAGTAACATGTAAATGTAATTTTCACAACATTGATTCCTTTTCAGTCTGTCTGCTTTAGACATGCATGCTGCTGCTTCTATCATACTCAGCTTAATGAAAATTTACACATATCTATCGATTAAACCAGTTTTAAACTTGATACGGTTGGTTTGACATCTTATCTGTTATTTTGTTCTATTGATTACAGTTAATTTGTCCTGAAAATTATGAAATTAATACCTATTTGTGTCAGAACTGATAAAAACAAAAATCTAATTATTCTAAGTGAAGTTCAAATTCATACTTCTTTATTTAGAGTCTTACATTTCCATCATTGTATGAAATTTCATAAAGTCAAACAATTCAAGGATGTCTAAACATTTGGTTAAAATCAACCAAAACAAACATTAATTATTCACCGACATGTAAAATTGACTGTTTTTAACTCAACTGATAGTCCTACATTGTATTTCTATTATTTGAAATGAAGGTTATAATTCTCTATGAATCCATACATGATTGGGTTAAATAAGATTCTTTTATAGCAAACTTGAGAAGCAAATAAACCCTCTTTATGCTGAGTTGGCAAACTGTAAAACTTATATCTACCAAAAAAAGCAATGGCAAAAATCTATTATTTGCTAAGGGAAACATAAAACCATTGGTTTGGATAAAAAAATCAACAAGAATGTGTCCAAAGTACACGGATGCCCTATCCGCACTGTCATTTCTTTGTTCAGTGGAGCGTGAAAATGGGAAAAAATCTGTAATTTGGCATTAAAATTAGAAAAATGATATCATAGGGAACATGTTTACTAAGTTTTAAGTTGATTGGACTTCCAACTTCATCAAAAACTACCTCAACCAAAATCTTTAAACTGAAGTGGGACAGACGAACGGACAAATGGACAAACGAACAAACAAACGGACAAATGGACGGACGAACAAACGAACGAACAAACAGATGCACAGGCCTGAAAACATAATGCCCATAAATGGGACATAAAAAAAGAAAGTTTACTAATTATAGCATTATAATTTATATGGTTAAGGTTGTATGAAGTTTTAATGTATTCTGATAAGTTTAAGAAATGGGAATACTAAATAGGTACCCCAAAGAAAGAAATAGAAGAGCGCATGACTTGCTCAAGGGAACTCCAAAATTTAATTCTAATAAAAAAGCAAAATAGGAGGTGCACAACAACATCATATATCAGTTCAATTCATCACATTTACTTGTACTTTCAAAATTCTGGTGAGGATAAACTGAGAATTCTTATAATAAGGTTTAGTAGAATAAATAGAAAAACAAATACATTTTTTGTTCACAGATATGACAAAGTCTATTGCATGCCAAATTAATCCATAAAACTAATTTGAATAAGGACATGAAATAGGAGGTGCAAAAGAAAGTCATGTGAGTAAAATTCTGTGAAAGTATCACACACTTCTGTCAAGCCATTTTGGAGCACCCTCAACACTATATTACCAGCTTAAAAAAATCCAAGGCTTAAAAAAATATTATGAGCCACTCAACTCACAATGTATTTGGATAATATAAAACGCAACATCAAACGAAATAAACGAAATGAAATTACGTCTAAAATATAACTGATAGACGAAAATATCATAAAAAGCTCCCACTTAATTCTATTCTCATTGTACTACTTGCTATCTGTACTCAAATCACAACTGTAAAAGCCCATCAAATGAAGAAATCTAAATGTGATAGTATTCCCGATGCTAGTACAATAACCCTTGTGTTAGAAAACCAATACAATAGAACTGAATGGTAATCTACCAGAGAGCTGTTACACAGCCAGTGAATCAACACTTTATAAAGGGCAATACAGGAAAATGAACACTTCATTATAATGAATATGTTAGAAATTTTCTGTATCATATTTGAAAGCTATAGAAAACAGTTCAAGGCTATATATTCTAATTCAGGTTTTTTTTTCTAGAAAAAATCCTTCTGACAGTGGCTTATTTTGATTGTTAAAATGATCTGCTCTTTTTTTCAAAGTTAGAGAGAAGCAAGGGGCAAATCATTTGAATCTGCAAATAATTTACAATTATACATGTGACAAAGGACATCTATAAAGGATTTTGGGATTCCAGAAGTTCATACAATAGCAAAAATATTTGCAACTGCAGGCTCACAAATAATATATGTCACAAATTAAATTGAATATAATCTCACCACTCAAACATAAAGTCATTCCTCTAAAGGGGAAAGGGATATGGAAAGGTTGTATAAGAGCAAAAACATTTGCAACTGCAGTCTAACAATTAAATATGTTACAAATTTTCATTGAATATATTCCTACCACTCAAAACCATTAAGTAATTCCTCTACAGGGAAAATGGATTTGGAAAGGTAACACAAGAGCAGAAATATTTGCAACATCAAGTTCACAACTAAATACATGTATGTCACAAATTTCCTTTAAGGAGTTAAACATAACATACAATGTATATACATGCAATATAACAATTGACTACTGGTAACTAATATTAAAGGTTTTGCCATAAAAAATTCATAAACATAAAAAAAAAAGAAAAAAAAGAGCGAAATTTTGGACATTTAGAATTGCACCAAATGAATCCTAAATTTTAATTAGTCATCCACTGGTCATAAATTCAGTGATTGTTGTTGTTGGCTATCTTTCATGTTTGTTTATTTATTTATTTAATATTTAGTGGATAAATCAGGTTGATAGTTTTCTCTCTATGTCAGTCCTTTTATAGTCTCCTATACAGTATAGGTTATGTTCATTGTTGGTTACATTTACATCACATAGTCTCTGGTGAACAGTGGTCTCATTGGTAATCACACTACATCTAATAATTATTATGTAATTATCTATATTCAATATAGTTAGGTAGCCTGTAAGCAAACTTAACAGCTTATTTTAATACAAGTTAATTCAATATAGATAACTTTATCATCTATTTACTCTTTACATATAACTTGTTATGACAAATATTCTTTACATTTGAATAATTGTCTAACATTATATATAAACCTGTATGTGTTGGGAGGAAGTAGAATACTAATAACAATAGGATATTTTTGTATGTCACAACAAACAGCAAAAGGCATTGTGCCAAATTAATATTGATTTCAAAGCTTATATTATGTAATTTGTTAACTAAAATATATAAATATGTAATTCCTAGAAATGACAAGTTGTTTTAAAATTAGTGAAATCATATATATAATTCTAAGGCATCCTAAAACTGTACAAAGTTTTCTAATCTGAATCAATAAACCTAGCTATGCTAAAATGTCCATATTTTTCTTGAGATACCTGTTTATATGATCATTATTATTATTATTATTTCACAATGTGAAAGAACTTAATAATTTAGGTAAATTTTTGTTTAATATTGAAAAAATTCGTAATATGTAGTTGTATTAATTATTTATCATATGAATTTATTTTCATTCTCCGCCACACATGTATTGTGTATAATTATTGTATTTATATTTCACTGATGCATTCAAAAAAATATTGTAAAATTGTATATTCTATAAGCTGTATTGCTTCTGAATAAAGTATTATTATTATTATTAACTTTAGAAGACACTACAATGCTTTTTTTCAAAACAAAAACACCAAGAACAGAATAGCTTTTGTCACATTTTTAAGTTGATTTGACCACAGTCATTATGATATTTTTAAGTTGATTTGACCACTGTCATAATGATATTTTTAAGTTGATTTTACCACAGTCATAATGAACATGTGTACAAGGTCTTAAGTTGATTTGACCATAATTTCATGGTCAGCTAGCTACCTTAAAACTTTTTTTTTTAACTTTTAACCAATACTTCATATCTAGTGCAATAATGAATAAAAGGATCAGAAAAAATCATGTCACTTTACTATCATATGGATCTAAATTTAAGGAAATGTTGGGTATGCATTAACGAAACAGTAAAGTTGTAACAGCAACCATGTCTGCATACCATTTCAAATTGGCCTATTTTCATTTTATTGGGTTTTTTTTATTTGTGAAGGTAATACCGAATATTCACTCTAAAAAGTCAGTCTATAGCTATTTATATAATATCCATTTACACACTTTCTTTTTCTTTATAACAATACATTGTCAAAAATTCAACTATGATGCTGAATAGATTATAGTAAATTTTTGTAACAATTTACAGCCAGGTAGTGTGAAAACTTCATACACATGTGTGGTAATATCTGAAGAGAGTCACCTTGAGTCATTGTGACATTGACTTTGTCTGTCGAAAAGCTCAGATACTCAGCTGGAAACAGAGAATTGAAAACTGACTGTATGCTTTTGACATTTTAATAAAATCAATTGTACAGCTTTTAAATTAAAATGTCATGAATTAATTCAGGCTTGCAAATGATGATCACCTTTTAAAAATCAATAAGTCATTGTCCTTACAACTGTGGAACCCTGGTTATTTAAAGGAACTTATGCCAAATTTGTAATAACCATTTATATAAGATTGGTGACCTCAGTTCAAATTGTAATCTAATTATAGAATACACATAATACATCTTTTATCAAAAAGTTAACAATAGGACAGATATCTTTGGCCTGTAGGACCAAATAACCTAAACAAGTGTTGAAGCAAACCCATCAACAGTGAAGAGTTAAACAAAGAAAATAAATCACAATAAATCTGGATTCCCTTCCCTTTTCCCCCAGAGTTCCAAAGCACAAAATGATTGTACATGTACTTCAAACCAAAACTGACATGGGATGCACTGACAGAAGGAAGCAATGACCAGAAAATATAATGTTCCTTACTAAAGGAGGTGTTACCAAAATTATATAATAAGAATGATTTCTCGCATTTTAAACACTTACCTTGATATTAAATTAATTGGTTCACCAGGTATTACCTACAAAATACAAATAACAATAAATATATAAAACAAGACATTTGGTTCTGATCAGTATGGACTGATGAAAAGTTAAAATGTGATAAACTATTAAATTTTCCCATCATCATACATTGGAATTTCAGAGTTTTCTGTTTGAGAGCATCATTTTGTAAATCTAGGATCACTTAATTTTTGTACTTATATCTGTACAAAAAGACTGTCAAAAGTACCCCATAATTCCTGCCCCTACCTCAGGCAGGGGCATTAAAAATGTAAAAATTAAACTTGGCAACAAAAATTAAGTTAAGAAAGCAGGAATTCAGGTTATTAGAACTGGTACATCACCATTTCCTCAATATCTTTTAACTGATTTTTGTCTGAAGTTCAGACATAGGGACAGACCAGAAAACATATAAATGATGTCTTTAACTATCTTTGTAATTATAAGGTAAAGCATAAAAATTCAAGTAATCTTTAACTTCAATATTGATTTAGCATTCTTATGGTTTTGATTCAATTGCAAGTGCCACCGATGTTGTATGCAGACATGTTTTTTCGCACATAAAACGTTTTTGTAGTTTATTGTTTCAGTCCTTAATAATGACCTTATTATTGACTAAGCAACATTTCTATGATTTTATTGAAGTGTTAATTAAAGCTGTTTGATTGGATGATGCCATCAAACCCCTAAAAATGTTGTTTCTAAAAACAGGAAAGAACTTATGTTTTATTTCATCCACTTCTCATTATCCAGGAAGTTAACGTTTCCGTGTTATTGTTTAAAATACCAAACAGTTCATTAATTTGTCTCTCTTCTCTCGTAGGATTGCAATTTAGTAAAGGTTATGAAACAATAATAAATCTGGAAATTAAATTTGTTCTACAGCTTGAAAATTATAAGTTGTTTATAAATAAATTTTACTATTTATATTATAATTAAAACAAGTAATTTATAACATGGGTGATCTTCAAAGTTCGACTTTTTTTTGCATATCTCCTTTACAGGCTCTTTGTTTCATTTTCCAATATTTGCCACTGGACATTAAGAAACCAACCATCAATAATTTCATTCTTTTTCCATCTTTGCTCATAACCAGATCACAGACACCTTATTTTACATTAATGAATCAAAATCAGCTCCAGATTTGCAAGAATTACAACAATAGTACTGACATGAAATTTTCTTTAACATCCTATTTCAAAATCCAAATGTCAGTAACCAAAATGGAATTCAAATTCTATCTTGTCATCATTTTATAAAATAAAATTGACAATGGAAATAATGAATGTATTCAAGAGACAACAACTTGACCAAAGATCAGACAACAGCCAAAGGCCACCAATGGGTCTTCAATGCAGTGAGAAACTCCCACATCCAGAGGCGTGCTTCAGCTGGCCCCTAAACAAAAATGTATACTAGTTAAATGATAATGAACGTCATACTAAACTCCGAAACATACCAAAAGTCATTTATATTATGGAATTATGTGTATGACAAAAAATCTATCAAATACAAGCTTAATTTCAGAATGAACAGCACTTTCTACCCTATCCACTTAGTATTTTAGGCTTAAAAAATCAGAGGCCTAAGGTCAAAAAGTGTGATACTATTTTACCCTACTCCATGACATAATACTCTATATAAATTGTCCTTTTAATATCATGTTTATGCACTACAGAATCTATATTTGATTGTAATACTTAACATTATAATTCATGAAAGACTAGAGAACTTCCAAATGAATGTACTTTGAACTACATTCTTGAACTAAATAATTGTACTTTCAGTTCACACAAGGTTATTCAGTTAAAATCACTAGTAATGTAAACAAGAGATTTTTAAGACTATGAATATTCACCAAATTACCGTATTCATCTTTGCGTTCGTACGTACATATATCATACATGTACCATATTCTTTCTTTTGTACTCTAGATAAGTTGGCATTTTCTTAAATGTTTTTGTCAGGAAATGTTAATTTTGGTTCATAGCATTGAAAAAATACAATCAGCAAGCTCCTGAATTTTTGTTTGTTTGTTGTAAAAACAATGGAAGTCATAAAACTACAAATCTGTGCCTACCTCAACTGGTATTCCATTAAAATCCCTACCATCTCCTATATATGTTAAATGATTGTCTGTTTGTATAAAAGCTGAAAATAGAAAAAAATAAACAATGTAAAATAAAACCTCGATCCTATATTCTGTTCTAGTGTTCATGGTGTTTCGTATGTTATACATGTTATATGCGTCTCTGTAAATGGTCTTTTATAAAAGGCCTTAAGACTTCTCTGATTTCAATTACTATAAATTTTCAATCTTTTTGTTTCAGTGCTGATAATAGGTATGATACGCTCCTCCCCCCCCCCCTTTTTTTTAATGCACCTATTTGAAGAATAAAAATTTGCAGCAAATGATTACAGGCTTCAAATTGGATAAATTCAAATGTAAGCAGACAATGATGTTTATTTTTTATAATTGAACTGGATGCAATTCTTATAATTGTAATCAGGGGTACCACATCAACAAAAAAATCAAGAAAACATCATAACATATAAATATGTATGACCTTATGTCACCTCGATTATCTTAAACTATGTCAAAACTACACATACATGTACAAATATACATATAATATATCATATATGGTTACACAAAATGATAAAAGTACAACTTTGACCTACATACTAAAATTTGTATTAATGCTCCTTAGATTATAAGGGAGCTACCATTTGATTTTTATGGGGGGCTAGGATGAAATTTGAAAAAAATAGGCAGGACAGGAGTTTTCAGTAAAAAAAAAGGCAGGATGTGACACTTGCAAAAAAAAAAGTCAGGACGACAATTTTGGTAAAAAAAAGTCAGGATAAACTAAAAAAAAAAAAAGGCAGGACCGATTAGAGTGAAAAATAAAAAGGCAGGACAGAGATTACAGCTAAAAAAAAAATGCAGGACAAAATTTTTCATCCTAGCCCCCCTATAAAAATCAAATGGTAGCTCCCTAAGGTTTAAAAGATAATACAATTTTTTCATCTGGTTCAAATTTTTGTGTGATGCTATAGGTTTTTTTTATTGTCATTATATTGAATACACAATTTTTATTCAAGAACATGAACAAATGTATGATGTAACTTTTTGCAATCGGCCAATATTTTGGAACCTTTTTAAATAATGTTTTGTACACAACTTTAATTTTTTTTAAATCAAAATTGAATATATATATAAAAATCATTTAAATAAAATATTCACAATTGAAATTACTCATATTACTAGGTATACATAAATAGTACTCTGAAAGGCATTGTTTTTGGATACTCTTCCGAGTCAATGCACATTTCCTGTGTACGTTTCATTTTTCAAAGAACCTATGATATTTCTGATAAACATACAACCTAAATGGAGATATCAATTTTCATATCAAAACAAGTTTTGATTACGAGGAAGTGTTTTTGACCAATGATATAATATACTCTAGATCTACGTACATATCACTAGTTGTAAGATAAATTAAGACAGATCTTCTTACTATAAAATCTTCCATATAGTAAAACAAATAGGTCATCAGTATACTGGTAAACAAGTTCATTGATCAAATTGTGTTGACGATAAAGTTTCAAATTTTCTATGTACAATATTGACTTTAATTTCAGAAGAAATCATTGATTTTAGTTTAAATTTAAACATATTTAATAAATAACAACACTTTTGTACTTTAAAAATTTATAAATCCCATTTTTTCTGATTCTCATTTCTAAATTCTATTTATGTTTATTATGTTTTGTTCCAAATCAAATATCTAAAGATAATAAAATTTTAAATTGTAATCAATAATAAGTCATTGACCTTTTTCAAATGTCTACAAGACCACAGGTAGTAAAATTACCTTTTTGAAGCTAACTTTCACATGTTTTAGAACATTTTTCATGAAAACGAACAGATTGTAATGTACATGTGTCCTCAAAATTGGATTTTTCAAAATTACTTCACAATATTAACATCTTTCAAAAAAAATATTTGTTTCTACCATACTAACAAACAAGAATGTGTCCACAGTACACGGATGCCCCACTCGCACTATCATTTTCCATGTTTAGTGGACCTTGAAATTGGAATAAATTCTCTAATTTGGCATTAAAATTAGAATGATCTTATCAAAGGGAACATGTATACTAAGTTTCAAGTTGATTGGACTTCTATTTTATCAAAAACTACCTTGACCAAAAACTTTAACCTGAAATTTGCACTATCATTTTCTGTGTTCAGTGAACCGTAAAATTGGGGTAAAATCTCTAATTTGGCATTAAAATTCAGGGGCGGATCCAGCCATTTTAAAAAGGGGGGGTTCCAAACCCAGGACAAAGGGGGGGTTCCAACTATATGTCCCCATTCAAATGCATTGATCTGCCAAAAAAAAGGGGGGTTCCAACCCCCGGAACCCCCCCCCCCCCCTGGATCCGCCAATGAAATTAGAAAGATCATATCATAGGGCACATGTATACGAAGTTTCAAGTTGATTGGACTTCAACTTCATCAAAAACTACCTTGACCAAAAACTTTAACCTGAAGCACGACAGACAGAAGAACAGTACGACAGACGAACGGTACGACGGACGAATGGTACAACGGACGGACGAACGGACGCACAGACCAGAAAACATAATGCCCCTCTACTATCGTAGGTGGGGCATAAAAATACATTATACATAAATATAATAATCATATACTTTTAAAGTCATTTAAACAAGAATGCAGAAACTAGAAAATTGTCAATAAATTTAATTGAATTTTTGTATTTTAAGTTTTTTAAACTTTCATCACATTATAAATTTGAATTGCTCTTCAGGACGATGTATGAAATTAATAATGCAAGAAATTAAGCTTGAGCTGAGCTATTGATTTATATAGATATATTTTTTATGCCATTTAAATTGATTTGAAATACCATTTTTTACCCAGTACTTAATCTCATTGTAAACAATGTATATTGAATTAATTCTTATAAACAAACAGCAACTGCATAACATGGATATGTTTATACTTTTGAAGATCATTTGAATAAAGAGAAGAGATTTACAGTCTCAGGTCAAAAGTATAGGCAATGTTTCCAACAAAATTTAACAGTTTATTTTAAAGCTCAACACATTATCAAATTAAGTGATTTGATTAGAAGTTTTTAGAATGCACTTAGTAGCTTGGTGATATGGAATTGTTAGGTTAAAATGGGAGTGTGGAGATCTTAAAAAGCATAAGCAAACAAAAACTGATTCTTAATAACTTTGGGGAGGGGGAACACATGTTTTCTGAAACATCATTGATCATTAATTGTATTTCAACTATTTGTATTTATATTGTTTGTTTCTCTGTAAACTTGTATTTACTAGTTTTTAGAGAATAAAGTAATTATCTATATATCTAAATAACGGATGACAAACAATGGACAAACAATGGTATTTCAATGGTATCTGGTGACAATTCAGAGAATTCATCTGACATTCACTGATGTTATACACCTCCGAAATCAATAGAATAAAATCAAAACTCAACTCAAGAACATGAGCACTGCTGCAGCACTTAAATCGGAGTTGAAACTTCTATTTTACTCCACATTATGAGAGTTTTGTCTGTGGTTTATACGTCATCTGGAAGGTGCTCCATCACAGGAGAAGTGTTACATATATGCAGAACAGAAAATAAAATCACTTAAAATATGTGTTATACAATGTAGTTAAAAAAATAACAAGAGGCTGTCACAACGACAGCAAACCGGATTTATTAATATTTATTTGTGTCCTGGCAATATCACAAGAACCATTACTGATGAATGGTGAAAGTGAAAATCGTCAATATCAAATTTGACCACCATTTTGTCATCAGTATCAAAATATTAAAATTTGAAAAGCTTAGATTGAATTGTTCATGAGTAAATGCAACAACGTGAATGGAAACGCCATTTTACAATCTTTCAAGAACCATAACGCCTGAACGGTAAGAGTCAAAATCGTCATTATTGAACTTGACCTCTATTTTGTCATCAGTAACAACGTATAAAAATTTCAAAAGCTTTGGTTGAATGGTTCATGAGAAAATGCACGGACACGACTGGAAACACCATTTTTCAATCTTTCAAGAACCATAACTCCTGAACGGTAAAAGTCAAAATTGTCATTATTTAACTTGACCTCTATTTTGTCATCAGTTACAACATATTAAAATTTGGGAAGCTTTGGTAGAACAGTTCATGCGTAAATGCACGGACACAACTGGAAACTCCATTTTTCAATCTTTCAAGAACCATAACTCCTGAACGGTAAAGGTCAAAATCGTCATTATTGAACTTGACCTCCATTTTGTCATCAGTAACAACATATTAAAATTTGGGAAGCTTTGGTAGAACAGTTCATGCGTAAATGCACGGACACGACTGAAAACTCTATTTTACAATCTTTCAAGAACCATAACTCCTGAACGGTAAAAGTCAAAATCGCCATTATTGGACCTTCATTTAGTTGTCAGTAACAACATATTAAAATTTTAAAAGCTTTGGCTGAACGGTTCATGAGTTAATGCACGGACAACATTTGATTGCCGCCCGCCCGACCGCCCGGCGTACATCCCCAAATCAATAACCGACATTTTTGTCACAAAAATCCGGTTAAAAACTGCAAGCATCATTGATCTTTACACTGTCAACAATCAAACAGGTTTTAACTGCTTTATAAAAAATACAATTAGCAAATTTTCACTAACTTATTTTTAGGGAGTACATACAAATGTATCAACTGAACCTTGTGAAAATAACCTTACAACTGAAGACCTTGTTATCTGATACTGTTGTGGGTTGATAAAGGTAGAAAACGGCTGCAGTATTCTTTTAACAAAAAATTTACTGTTCAACATTTTTGGAATACTTTTATTCAATTCATCTTAATCTTTATATTCTGAGTAGATTTTAGTCTTATTATTGCATGAATATGTATGTATAGTAAAGGCACACGACTGGAAAATGTGCATGCTGCAGGTCTTTGCATTTTTAAGAAACTGTTCTAACAAATCACATTAGGCTTTAGGTATTTTAACCCTGTTATAAGACTCAGTGTGACTATCACAATCACACACTTTCTGATAATTTATCAAATCCTTTTCAAAACCTTAGTGCATCTCAGGAGTCGATACATAATATTATACAACATGTTTTATTCTAAATATATGCATACTGCAAGACTGGCAAACTCTGGGAACCATAAAGTATGGTTTCAATCATCAATGATTCAGATAAACCTCACTGATAGCATGAAATCTTCCTCTTGGGTGTCTGAGATTGAAAAGCATTGCACACTCAACTTATTCTCATACAAATAACATATTAAATTTACTCAGTGATCAAATTTAATAGATTTAAACCGATTAAAGAATTGTAACTTTGTTATTCTCAATTTTAAAAAGTAAATGTACGTTTGATTTACATACCCATAAAACATTAAGTTTTATACCTTATTGCTTCATGATTTCAAATGACAACATAGCTTAAAATAGATATTCTCATTGTTATTGACAAGTCTTTAGAACTTTATGTAAATAAACATTTAAATCAAAATATAAATAACAAAATATTTTCTAAAAAAGCATTTAAATGTCATAATTCTAAAGCATTTAAATGTAAAATAATAAATTTTCTACACAACATAGTGAGATACTACAATAAGTAGGAGTTATTATCACAGGCACTTGTTTCTATCCATTGGAAGAACCACTATCAACGTATATTTACGAGTATACGTTGATAGTGGTTCTTCCAATGGATAGAAACAAGTGCCTGTGGTTATTATATGGTATTTTATGTAGTTCCAGAAACGGCATGGTATTTCTTTTATCAAATAATCTTGATAATCAATGTTATGAAAAATATTTGCAATGATAGAGTTTTTCAAAAGAGTACTGAATGGTATATATGCATTGTTTATTACTATTGACAGTTTTCACCTCCATTTGTACAGAAGTTCATAAAGGGTCAAGAAACATAGAGGTCTTCCATTAGATTATTACTGATATTCAAAATATTGGTACCAGTAGATGTAATTATAATTTGTCGGAAACATCAACTTCTAAATGTCTAATGTCAATTTTGTTCTACTGTTTTAGTTGTAGAGGGTGATCTTTAAACAGAAGCAGCAACCAAAATTTATCAGAATTTTAGAATTTTTCTAAGTGTGAATGAATACTGGTGTATGAAATCTGTGGTATAAAAGGGAGATCTCAGTACAATAAACATGCAACACTGAACTGTAAAAGGACTTGACTATGAAAGTTTGTAGATATATTTATATGATCTCAAACCAGGAACTTCTAGTTGTTGAAGGATGTGATGTATTTCACTTTACAATTATATATCAAAGATAATTGATATTAAAGGTACAAATTAGCTTTTCACTTACTACAGATGTACATGTATCATTGCAAGCAAATCAACCTGATTAAAGAATTCTATACTACTTGGTCTCCTTATTACTGATTATTTGCATTATATAAATCAAATGCCAATTATATGAAATATAGGTTATAATTTGTAGGTGTTTTTTTTTCAATTTGTATAGCTAAAATGTAATATAGATCATGTCATATCAAAGCAACTTTGGTGTGGTCCAGTAAATTTAACAGCGGGTTATATTCAAAGCAACTTTGTTTTGGTCCAGTAAATTAAACAACGGGTCATATTCAAAGCTGCTTTGGTGTGGTCCAGTTAATTTAACAGCAGGTTATATTCCATTTGATTTTTGGTGTGTAACACCACTTTTAAGCACCACATTTAGGCTATTTCGTGGTGGCCAGTTTTTACTGGTGGAGGATGCAGGAATGCTAGACAACCACCGACCTTCAATCAGAAAAGTGACAATCCTAGTCAATTAAGATTGGAGTGGAGTGCGACCCGAATGAGCAGGGTTCAAACTCACAACCTCAGTGTTGACTGGCTAGTGATTTCATTAGTCACTACTTGGACCACTCGGCCACTGAGGTCCCAACAGTAGGTTATATGAAAATAGTCTATTGTTAAGTAATACTATACAGTCAAATCAGCTTATCATAAGATGAATGCAGTCTAATATTCTTGTTTATAGGTAAAAATCTCTTGAGCTGTGTTCATAAACTTAATTTGAGAATGTTCAAAATCAGATCAAGATAGTCCTTGTTGCTTCAATGTCACAATGTCATAGCTCATTGTCACCACTGCTAAATGTATTGAAAGATTGAAAATTGACAAATTTTGGATTATCTTTCTAATCAGGAAAATAGGCTGTTTCTCAATTGTGTCATTGGTTGATATAGTGACTGTCTATCATTTGATTTTGTCTGAATTTATGGACTTTTCTCTTCTTGAATTTACCTTGGAGTTCAGTATTATTGTTTTTAACCATTCAGACATCTAAAATATTCAATTTCCAAATCAGAGTGATACATGTATAACTCTCCATGGAAAATAGAAAATCACTATTGTGTATGAGGTCAGTAGGTTAAAGATCATTGTCAAAGTGAAAATATAATGTTTTGAGTCTGAACAATATTCTTTTAGACATCAACCAGATCTTTCCCATTGTGATTTGAAAACATTACTTTAATTTTTGGGGTCACTAAATAAAATGTCACACCAATAAATTTGAGTTTCCACATTAAATACTTTGAATCATCATGATCATATATATGTCCAACGGTTGAACCTTTACCTAACTTAACTTCAAAGTGAGCAAATCATCTAATAATTTTGGGGTCAATAGGTCAAGTTCACTGTCATGACTGTGCTTCTTCAAATTTAAAAAAAATAAAAATTGAACAATCTCCTTGGAGCCATGAATACAAAATGTAAGAAACAAACTTCATTTGAACTCGGTTTGCTAATTCGATATGGTGTATTGTAATAAGGATCCCTTGTGATTTTGAGGACACTTGTCAATTTTCTGGTACCTGATACAGCAGTATTAAATAAACAAACTAATATTGGTTGAACTTTCTGCTTCTGGATAAATATGTTTTTAACAATACATGCAATTGTATTAAAGTCTGAAACTCTGCTTATGCAACCATGTTGCCACTGAAATTTTCAAATGTTGTTGTTTTGGTGAATAATTCCCCTGTCGCAGTTTCTATGTACATGTATCTACATTTATAAATATTTTGATATGAGTGTCACTGATGAGTCTTATGAGTTATGTAGACGAAATGTGCGTCTGGCGTACTAAATTATAATCCTGGTACCTTTGATAACTATTTGTATTACAGTTTTCAAAGACATTATGTTAAAGTTAGTTGAAATTGATTTAGAAGCTTCTAAAGGATTCATACATTTTTTATTTGCAGTTTGATTGATATTTTTTTTTTGATTATTTATCAGAAAATGGGTATTCAAAACATTATCAACTAAGGCAAATAATTACTTGATCGTGTATTACCAAGGAGTCTGACAATTACATATAATGGTTTCAGTCATATGGACATTTTTCTATCCTCTGTTTTGCTGATTAAAAAGATGCTGTTTTCTCTCTGTGTATCTACATGTACATGTATTACACACATTTTTTTCAAATAGTAATAAGTCATTTTTGTAAGTATACATGAACAAACACATTATAAAATGTTTTAAGAAAAATGATGGGAAATAACTCTGAAAAGTCAACAGATACTTTCAGTCATATTGATATTTTTTTTTCTTGTGGCTATTGTTTATGTTCATGATAAATACATGTACATGTAGTTACTGCCTGTTGTGTCTGAATATCATAGTTCTCCAGAAAATAGTCCAAAAATTTTATAAATGGTTAAAATTGTCATTAATATTTAAAAGCAATGACTTCTTATTACTGTACATCCTGAAAGAATCAATTGAGGGTTTCTGTTGTATATTGGCAGGTCAATATATATATATCTTGTAGTGTTGCTGATTACAGATTCTGTCTTTGTTTAATTATTATTTAAATGATGATTGCTTTAATGGCAACAACCACATAATTATATACATTTTTTACATGTAATGTATTAGTGGTTAATTGATCATTCATTCTAACTGAAACTCCCATTTTTGAAGATCCTGTATTTCAGACTGTTTTTGTTATTTACATTTTAGTCTTTATTTTTGGGATTTTAAAACAGCTCAGTAAAATGGATATATAATTATTCATCATAAATATTCATTTAGGCAAAATTTTTTAGAAGATAATTATCTAGGCAATCAATTTTAATGGGTTCAGTATGATAGGCTTTTTTGTAAATCATGTAAATTACTTTTTTACAGTACTTGCCTGTCTGAAGTTCAAGGAATAGTTTTCAACATAATCATGATAATAGGAAAAACATGAAAATTATTGAGATAATCACAATTCAAGGGAAATTACTCTACCAAGGATAAATAAGGAGTTATATGATACATTTGTTCTTTAAGTGGATTTGAATAATACTGACTAGGTACAACAACAAATATAGATCTTGGACTGGACAATCTTACTTTGTCATTATCATTTCAACTAATTGTTGAAGACTGTACAGTAAACTGCTACTGTTTACATCTTTTTACATGGTCTACGGATATTTTCATACCAAATCTCCTTATTTCTGTAAACATTTGTACTACATTTATCATTGGGATTTGTGTCCATATAGTATAACCCTGTAGACTTCAACTTCTCTTTAAAAACTTTTTTTGTTTCTCTCAGGAATTTTTGTTAACCATCCTTGATAAAGGAGTGTACAATTTCTCAAAAATGTGTATATCATTAATAATTTTTAAAGAGTAATCAGATATATAGACATCAAATAAAATTCTTCCATTCCATCCAACCACCAGTTGCCTACAGGAGCCCAACAAGTACCACATGCATGCCTTGAATTATCTATCTGTACTGTAGGCAAATTACAGAGGCTTAATTTGTCTTTAATAGGCTTCAGTGACGCTTGTTACAGAGAACGATGCAAACTGTTCTATTTTCTCTCCAATATTATTCTAAGAAATATAGACTTAAAAGATAAAATTTGACAGTCTGGCAGGTAGTTTTGTAGTATGCTACGAGATATTTGCTTTATATGTTTTGTTTTATTTTAAATTGTTTTATTTTAAACTTCAAATTAAATCTACAGGTCTTCCTTTTAAATGTCATCCCTAAATTTCATGAAATAATTGATTTATAATAGAAACATGATTTTGGTAAAGGGAGAGTTCAGAGTTCAAATCTTTAATTATTTGGTTACCAAAATAGTTTTGAAATCTGAATTTAACTAAGGATTATATATTATCTGCTAAGAACTACATACAATATCAGATTTATTGAGAAAAATTAATTATAAATATATCATAAAGTACATACATATGTATCCCTATATTTTACACACACGAGAATGTATAAACATCAACACCATGTCAACCACTTTCAAATGACCATGAACATTCATATTGTAACTTTTTGTTTTAATCAAAATATATACCAAATAACGATTTATGTTCAATATTGTCACTGTGTTGAAATTATTTATCTATTATATCTTCACAACTGTTTATGCATGAATTATTTGTAAACACAAACAATTTTCCTGTCAGATTGCATTTTAAATCACGAAACCCACTGTTATTTTTAGGAGTTGTGTATTCAATGTGATATCTTACCTTGATTATGACTTTCTATTGCTGATGTGAGTGAAAAATTCTGTAAAAATGTGTGTAATAAGATAACAAAATGAAACCATTCTTTTGACATCTTTTCTCGATTATGACAAGTACCTCGCGCCATGATGTTTCCACTGTGTGACCTGATTTTCGACAAGAGAAATTAATGATGAAACGCATGTATCTCAGACTATTGGACATAAAAAATAGATTACAGGTGGATGGGCCTTTGTTTTTATTCTATATTTCAAGATCTTTTTATTTCTTAATGATATGTATGTAGTAAATGCGAAACTAAAGTTTTGCTTTACTAAGTCTTTCCCCGACCTCTTTCTAAGAAGAGTTTTCATTGGCCGGTCCATAGTAACAGAGTTCAATCCTTATTTACCATTCATAAGATACAGTATTGATTACGCGGAGAATAGGTATTTCTTTTTAACTAAGTAGACATTAAACAATCTGATATCTAGAAATGTAAATAGGGGTCAGCTCAAATTTGGGATACTTTTCCTTTTAGGGTACTTTTATTGATTAGTGAACAAACCAATCAAAAATCGCCGTGTATGACTTAATATTTAGAATTTTTCTGCCACCTGGTGGAGGTTTGTAAGTGTAAACAATAACTCACATGTGCCTGTCAAAAATACACTAAATAAGGTTAAGCATTAAATACAAACACTCTTAGGTATCAAGCAAATTGAAATCAGAAATCATGCATCTTTAGATCAAGACTAGCAAAACATTGACATTACTTAATTTTTAAACTAAAAATCATTTTCTTTCTTTTTTAGGTAAACATGAGAATTTACTCATACTGTTGATTTATATATATATATGAGGTAGTAATGGGGTAACTTCATGACGAATGATGGTGAAAATTCTTTCCTAATGATGTTAGAGTGGGGTGGTCATTTTCGCCGGGGACACAATTTCGCCGTTTAAGGATTTTGAGGTGTAAAAACTTCAAAGGATGGGTGAAATGGAAGAAATGTACCCGTAAATTATATTTTCATAACAAATATAATATTTTTTTAAACTGAGACAAAACTGCGGCTCCTACCGAAAATGACCGAAAAACGGACAACGATTTTCGGACAATTTCCTGAATAAAAAACACGATTTCAAAGAAGTATTTCTAAGTAAATATTTGACTGAATGCCCTAATTTTGAATTTTTTATACCTTTGAAATGTCTGCTATTCATCTATAATGCAATTGATTTGATAAAAATTGTTAAAAGCTGCGGTTATTTGGTTTTAAATAGATGTGTAAAAACGGCGAATATGTGTCCCCCATTGACAAAACATCCGGAAATTTCAAACACCCTTTAATCTAACTTTTCAGATGATTTTCTTAAAACAAACCGGTTTTCAAGCTTAAGTATATTTTGCATTTGAAGTTATCTTCATATAGAAATATCAGTATACTTCAAAAACATTTAGACCTCAACATTAACTGTAGAAAACATGGAAAGATGTGGCGAAAATGAGCACCCCACTCTAACAGTAATTTTTGGTGCTGACAATAAAATGTACACTTTCTATAGTTTTAGACGATAAAACAATGGACTGATTTTGACGCAGCACCTTAATTTTTTTCTAAAACTGATGCTTAAGATAATTATTTGAGACCGACTCAGATCCGACTAATCACAGTAAAATTTTAACCAATTTGACGCTAATGGTAGCCATTTGTTTGATGTCTGACGGTAAAGGGCATTACCACCCTCATACATGTGTGGTCTAACAAAATGCTGCTGTTTTGATATGTACAAGTATGAAAAAAGAAAAAGAATAAAAATTTAAGGCCAAATACAAACTATGATCTGAAAAACAGTCAACACAGTTGGGGATGGGGACATAACCTAAAGAAAAAGTGCTTCAATGAGTTGAAAGATTGAACAACTGACAAGGCAATTGCTAAAATATGAAAAGACCAACAAACAAACAATAGTACCGGTAATCAAAACTTGGGATACTAAAGACTGAGCAACACAAACCCCACCAAAAACTGCGGGTGATCTCAGATTAAGGTGCTCCAGAAAGATGTGTTGTTGCTCTAGCCTCTAATGTCCTTAGATAGTAGAATGAGAGACAATAATTATTAGCCTAAGTTATGAAAAGAATATAGATAATTTCATGCCTCCCTACCTATACTTCATGTACTTGTAATATAAATTTCATGCCTACTCTTGACACTTTTTATGAACATTTTTGGTTAATTAAAAAGATCTGTTAAAGTCAGACAATTTTGGTGAAGAACTGTTTAAAGTCCTGAATACTTTCCACACTACGTCTTAATATAAGATATTTAATTAAGATTTATTGACCTACATTTGTAACTATCTATCATAGTTTTTTTGGGTCCCTTAGGTTTAAAATAAGTAAGTGTACATGTCTGATGATACTTTATATGATATTTTGTATGAATAAACATGTGTTCATGTATCTGAAATATCTTACTTGACCTTCAGAGTTCATTGAACTTTACAATAATTCAAATACCGGTATTGCTTCAGGCAAGATGTCAAAGTTGACCCAATCCTTTTCAACAAGGATAACTGAGAATGTTATGCCTATTTTTTTCTATAATTATAACTTAAAGAGAAGTTCAAATAATTATGTTATGATATTGAAAGAAACTATGGGGTATGGGTTTTGCTTATTGTTGAAGGCCTATAGGTGTTTACTACTACAACAATTTGTCTCTGTTTGAGAGTTGTCTCATGTGCAATCATAGATGCCACATTCACTTATTTTCAATTTATGAAAGATACTTTCCTCAGAAATTACACGGTCAGCTGTTTCTGATTTCAGATATCAACTTGGGTAGCTACATGTTTTGAGATTGCCATGTACTTTTCATGTTGATGTATTATTTTTCGGGTCCTCCCGGGGCACCTGTCAGGCAAAAGTTCTGATCCTACCCAACTTTCTGTTTTAAAGACCTTTTTGATACCACCTCCAAAACTTTGTGAGAATAGACTTCATTGGTAACAAGATAGGTGTAATATCAACAGAAGTGGATTCAAATATGGGAACAGAAGGATCTGCTTATGAAGCTACATATTTATATATATGTAATTCATGCATATCCTTTTTGCAAGCATCAGTTCCTCATGTTGGCTAACTTGCTACATGTATAGGCTGCTGCTTTTCAAAATCCTTGATCCACACTTGATCAATCAGAACAGACATTGGAAAGAAGTGTTATCAGCTTATTGTACATGAAGCTTTGACACAGATCTAGATTTCAATTAGATTGCCCTTTTTCAATTGGGCTTAGTTTAAACAATATTTTATTTTCAAAAGTGTACAAAATACAATTATTATACAATTGGGCTTACATTTGTACATGGCTTAGCTGCATAATTTCGAAAATCTTTGATTTTTTTGCAATTTACATGATTTATATGTCACTGTTTATTTATATAACAAAACAATCAAAATTGATAATAGTATAACAATAGTTTATCAGATAAAAATTGATTGCTATAGATGTATAAAGACATTTATTAAATATTTATTGAATTATTGATTTTTAATGGCAGCACTGTTTACATGTATTTCTCTTACAAGATATAATTTTTGAAAATACTAGAAGTGGGTTAGTAACTTATATTTGTAACACATCTTTTATTGTAAGTAAATAAGTAATTTTATTATGTACAATTGGCAGGAATTTTACTTTCTATTTTGTTCCTTCTTGGGAGTTCAATTTTTTGGCAGCAATAGAATTTTTGTTACAGTATTAATTTGTATAATTTCACCTTATTTGCTAATGTGCAATTTTACCCTAAACTTTGGTACACATTCATTGCAGTTAATTTTTAGGGGACCACATGTACAGCCTGTGGGGAAATATTAGGAGTAAACAACTGATATTTGTCTATCTTATATGTACATGTATCAAGGAAATTTTGTATTTAACAGTTCTTATGCTAAAAATACAGTTTCTTAATAATGTTAATAGAGGTTTTGGTCAAAGGCCCTCTTAATTTCAAAATGTTCTTCTTCACTTATAAAATGAGACACATATCGCTTATTCACAGACATTTAAAATTGTTTGTGTCTTGCTTATGTATTACAAAAGGGTCTATATTAACAAATTTAATTACATGACTTGGTTGTAAGCATTACTGTGGGTAGCTTTACAGCTTTCAACATCCAGCAAAAAATGTGTCAGAGGGACAACAAAGAGTAAAACAGTACAAAGCCACCAATGGGTCTAAAACACCGTGAGAAAATCCCCCAAAGGCAGGCTTCAGCAGGCCCCTAAACAAAAAATGTGCACTAGTTAGTTAAATCAGATGTGACACGTAACTCCAAAATATTTGAATAAACTAAAACTAAAAACCACACAAAACTTACTTATGTTACATGTACAATGACAATATATTTATGTTTATGTTCTCTGTCATCCCAGATAAGCTACTTGTGACTTTATTATGCACTTAAAATCACCAACTCTTAAGAACACAAACTACACAAGAAGATGTCTTGCAAGATCTTTCTTCTGTAGTAAGCTTCTATCTCAAACTATTCAAACAAGCTTAAGAATAATTAAATGTTCTTTGTTTTGCAGATTGACAATTTGACTTCATGTGGAAGGGGTATTTACATCAAACGTGGGTTTCCTTTTACTTCAGCGTTCTTTGGCCAATGTGGAAGTGGATTCTCAGAAAATGGACAGGAAAATGTGAACTTCTAAGAATAACTTCTGAGAACCCAAAAGGGGCTAAAAGAACAAAGGCAATTGGTATGCAATATTTAAAATTTCCTTGCTACATTTGACTATTACATGTGATATTTGTGCCCTTAAAACATGTACAATACTACAAATGTATTATAAAAAATTAGGGGATTGATTGATTGATTGATTAGTGTTTGCTTTACGCCACATGAGTGCAAAAAGGCCATAACGTGGTGATTAGAAATTAGAAGAGGAGTTCAATTACATATTTGTAATAATTTCATGAGTTTTAACATCAGTCGTCTGAAACTACAACTTTTATGTTTTTAAGAATTTATTGTTATTGTTGGGTCATGTGGGTTGCTATCATATGATATTTAGGTGTGTAACTCAAATCTTCATTTTATTTCAAATATGGATTTCATTCTTTAGTATTAATACATGTAATAAGTATGGTAAGTTACAGATTTTTCAAAAATGCAATGTTGGTTAAAAATGGATTGTTTTGCTTCCAATTTATTATTTACAAATTGTACATGTTGACAGCTGATGCATTTTTCTAAATCTTTTCATGTACAGAAAGATCTTTGAAACATTCAAATATTGCCATCCTGAAACAGCTGAGTAAAGATGAAATTATTGATGTTATACCTGCATCAGAGGAAGTCATGAAGATAAAAGATGTAATAGCTGAAATCCATCCTCAGTAAGCTTTGTAGTATAGTAATACAGGGGGAGGGGCAACATCAGATTGGTTTGTAAAATAGAGGCAGATACAAAAGCCTTCAGCAGACCTCAGATTTATTGCTTTTAAATGTAATCGATTGACCGGTGAAAAATAATGTTCTTCCAATTCTTGAACCAATGCATACAAACATCATAAACTTAGTCTTCTGTGCACGAATTTATAATTTTTTTCTTGTAAATTTTGTAAAATCGTTAATTTTTTTTCAATCTGTCAGTGTTGTTGTGAAAATATGGCAGGTAATTAAAGTTCGTGGTTTGAAGCCGAAGTTTAACGATTGTCACCTGTTTGTCAACAATCGACAAAAAATCAACAAAAAAGTATGGAAATTGAGCACATGTTTAACATGTAAATTCAGATAATAGTTTATTTTAAGGACATCCATGCGTATTGTGATCACCGGATTTTTACGAGATGGGTCACACTGAGGTCACTTTGTATACAGAAAATATGTCCGGGGAATTGCTTCCTGGAAGGAAGCAATTAAAATAAAGTAAACTTCTTCTAAATATGAATAAATTAAAGAATTTTCTTCAGAAAAAAGTATTTGTACATAAGTTTTATAATGAAAACTATCCATTGAGTTATTAAAAAACGTATGCATTATTTTTTTTGATTTGAGGTTTCTTATGACTTTAACAGTAATAAAAACTGGAAAAAAATACCGTTTGATGACCATTTTATCCATTTTTGGTTTATTGAGTTTCAGGATAAAACGGCAGGGTGCCCAAGAAACTGCAGTAAAAAGGCAAAGGTGACACAAAAAAGGGCACAGGTGTCAATAAAAAAGGGGTGGGTGCTGCGCCTTGTTCAAGTTGGTAGCTAGAACACTGATGACCTTTAGCTATCTTTTTTTTTGGTTTGATGATCTCTTGGTTTCTATTTAAGGTTTTACAACTAGTTTGTGGTGCTTGGTCTTAGTGATGCTCATCCCATAGATCTGCCTTATTCATATGTAATGTACATGTGTTTTTTGTTTAAATTTTTCCAGATTTGCATACTGTTTCCAAGTATGTTTATGTCAGATATCTGGATACAAGCGACTGTTTGCAGAAGTAGAAGAAATGAGGAAGACACAGTATTCTTCTGAAAATCCAGATCATGAAGAAAAACTTATGCAGGTAATAAAAAACAGAATTATTAGCACAACTGTAGATTTATTATTATACATGGGTTACCAATTTTTGGTGGATTTCTTGTGAATAGGTTTACCACCATTGACCACAAACTTTTGAATGCTTTGATAGTCTTGTATGCAAACTTTAACAAAACCATGCATGAAATTTAAAAGTATGCTTGAAAATAGAATTTTTCCTTTATCAACAAAAACTGGAACGACTATGAATTAAAAGAAAATAGAATGATTGTATCCAACCATATTTATTGAACTAATATATTTAGGCATGCATACAATAATAGGCCATGATTAAACTTATGGATATAAATGAAACATATCAAATCGTTTAACATTGTTTCTATTGATAAACTAACCAAACCGTTTCTAAATATATAAAAGATACTGTGGATTCATTTATTTTTGTGGGTATCAATTTTCATGGATAGAGAAAAAAAGACGTTTCGTGGTATACGTAAATTCGTGGATCGCTGATTACAAAAAAAAAAATTCAGATACGTAATTCGTGGATTTCTTTTTGATTTAGGAGATCATATAACCTCCTTGGTTTGGTCAATAATGAAACAAACTAAAAAGAAGGAATTCATTGAAAAAGTTTTGAATTGTCAAAATCCTCGCTTGGTCATTCTAGGTTAAAGTGTTCATTGATAACTGCTATTACAATAATGGACAGAGACAACTAATTATTTGTTTGTTTTACAATTTATAAATTCTTGTCGGAATTCTATAAGGCATTCAAAACTTTATGATTGAAAGCTCATTTCCCTAATCACGATATAATAAACAGTCATATAAGTATAAGGTGTGAAAATAAATGTTCCTGTCATAAACAATATTACCTACGGGCAATATCCCCGTACTTAATCCTATTGATTTTAAATCACTAGTAACCAAACTATGACACAGTAATTAACAACTTGCAGTTATTTTCCATGAACAGTGTTAATCAATTTTAGGAAGTAAATTATCACTGATATTCGCTATATTTATGGCCAATTAAAATTAATTGATAGATTTTCATCCCCGCCCGCCCCTCTGAAATCGTCCCGCCCCGATTTTTTTTATTTTGCAAAATTTACGATTTCCGGATTTTGTTCATTTCCGTTACCGGTAACCGTCAATAATTTCGTTTCATTCGAACTTCCTGTTTATAAAATTTCGGTTTTCATATTTCTTGTTTCGAGTACTTTAAAACGGTTATGTTGACAAAATCTGCTGCTCAATGATGACAGTATCATCTACGGAGAATATAGAAAGATTACCAGAAGGGCATGAAATATTCGGGTTACGAGTATTAAATACGCTGTGTCCAACGCAAATCGCGGTATGTCACAAATTGGAAATTTCTTTCATCAGAAAATTGTGGATTCATTTAATAATACATTGACTTTGTGTAAGCAAATTTGGGCTGTGAATGATTTCCAAAGAGCAAGAATCGTGGAACAAATTGGTAGAAAAAAAAGAGTTCAAAAAGTCGGCAAACATACACAATTGTGTACTAGAAAACCCTTAGATTTACCTATGGCTTTTGTTTTTGTTTAAAAACACAAAATACCATTTATAATGTAATTATATATGTGTCACTTCTTGCATAACTTGAGAATCTTAAAAGCGCCAACTTTACTATTCCTGGAAACACTTGTTTGAGTGTTCATTTCATTCATAATACTTGTGCTGCATACCACTGCATTTGCATAAGTTTATGGGGACTACAAACCATCGCTTAGAGAGCAAAATAAATTTGGAGTTGATAGTCAAATGAATAGAGAATTTCTCCATGGTTTTACTGTTTGCTGAAAATATGTTTCTAAAGTAGCAATTGCATGTAGAACAGTCCGCGTTTCAAATCAGAGATGTTTATTCAAGAATTATGTACGATTCTTTATACATGTTTAAACATTTACATGGTATAAGCTAAATTTTGTAATTATAACACTTGCATATATATGAAGTTCACGCCACAAGAAGGTTTCAAATTGAATAAAATTTTAAAAATAAAATCCTCCCACCCGCCCCATTTTTTTCAAAACTTTGGATGAAAATCTACTAATTAATTTTAGTTGGCCTATTATTGATTTAATTAAAATATTTGTATCTTCTTTCAAAAAAAAACACGTGTTATGTTACAATGTTTATCGCTAGTCAAAACTATACTAGAACTGCATAACATAACCGGAAATAAACATCCGACTCCATACACATTTCTCGGGATTATTCTTCGTTGAATTCTTAAATTCGTGGTTCGCTGTGACCCACGAAACCCACGAAAATTGGTATACCACGAATAAAAATGAATCCACAGTATGTGGTATGATAGACAATGTCAATGAGACAACTCTTCACAAGATACTAAATGACACAGAAATTAACAGCTATAGGTCTCTGTACTGGCCTCAAAAATGAGCATAAGTCTGTGATAATATAGAGTCAAACATAATAGTATTAATATGATATGCCGTGAGATTCATCAGAGGCTATTTCAGTTTTCACTTTGTTCCTGTCTCTATCTTATCTTCTGTCCATCACACCTGTTTGTCATGAAATGTGTTCATTGTTGAAGGCCACAAATTAAAGTTGCCTATAATAACATCCACTTCATTTAAACTTTGATGGATAGTTGGCAATCATACCTAATTTTATAAATCAATTGTTCCAAAGTTTTTGAACACAAATTGTAGATTTTTTCCAGTAGTATATTTTGAATGTAATAAAATTTGACACAGGTGTTATATAAGTTAACTATGATGTGATGATGGGCGTATCTTTCTTGTTGACTTTTAATTATTTTAGTGATATCTTTACATTGACTGGGTTTATCTGGTCTCAAACTTATTGGTTGACTGACTTTTCTTAAAATGTTAATAAAAAGTTGCAAATGATGACATTTGGAATGGAAAAGAAAAGTGTAGTATTCTTGAAAGAATAGAATTTTTTTTTAGACCCATTTATGGGCATTATGTTTTTTGGTCTGTGGGTCCGTTCATTCATCAGTTCGTCCTGTTTCAGGTTAAAGTTTTTGGTCGATGTAGTTTTTGATGAAGTTAAAGTCCAATCAACTTGAAACTTAGTACACATATTCCTTATGATATGATCTTTTTATTTTAATGCCAAATCAGAGATTTCCCCCCATTTTCATGGTCCATTGAGCATAGAAAATGACAAGGCGGATGGGGCATCCTTGTACTATGAACACATTCTTGTTATATACATGTTTCCATCCATTCAGCTTGGGTATATTTGTGTATTGATTTGGTTTATTTCAGCTTTGGGGCTTCTTGATGCCAGATATAAAGTTGGAGACAAGACTCAGTAAACAGTGGACAGATATAGGATTTCAAGGAGAAGATCCTAAAACAGACTTTAGAGGGATGGGAATGCTTGGATTAAACCAGTTACTGTAAGATATTTTACAATGGATAGAAGAGATGATTTCAGCTTTCCAATTGTGAACTTTCCATTTCTAAGTAGCAACATTCAAGCAGCACCTGCATACGGTTTATATATTTCCCAATTGATACGATATTTCTGTGCTTGCACTTCCTATCATGATTTTCTTGATAGAGGGTTGTTGCTCACAAGGAAGCTATTAAATCAAGAGTTCCAAATGGTGAAGTTGAAATCATCTCTTAGTAAATTTTACGGACACCATCACGAGTTGGTTGACCGTTATGGAATAACTGTTTTCACAAATGATATCGGATATGTTTCTTACGTCATAACTACAATCCCCTTCCCTTTCGTAAATGTGACCTACCGAATTAGACTATTTACCGGATTTGTTATCTCATAAGCAACACGACAGGTGCCACATGTGGAGCAGGATCTGCTTGAACTTCCGGAGCACCTGAAATCACCCCTAGTTTATGTTGGGGTTCGTGTTGTTATTCTTTAGTTTTCTATGTTGTGTCATGTGTACTACTGTTTGTCTGCTTGTCCTTTTCATTTTTAACCATGGCGTTGTCAGTTTTTTTTTTCGATTTAAGAGTTTGACTGTCCCTCTTTTATCATTAGGAAGTAACTATATGCATTATTAACCCTATCATTTGAATGTTTACCAGACAGATATATGGCAAAACAACTGTGTTTTATCTTATTTTTTTATGAAGGAATTGTAGTGTTGATATTTTTTTTTTTTGGGGGGGGGAGGGGGGCAAAGCTGAATATAACTATAACATCTTCATTCAGATTTCAGCATTGTTCATATGACTTTATCATGTATTTTATCAATTAGCAAAGAGACAAAAATTTACATTTGATCAATTATGTTGTGTTATTTTCTACTTGATTTATTCGTATTCATTATGTTTGATTTATTTTCAGATATATTTCATCAAAATACACAGCATTATCACGGCAGATTTTGTCAAAATCTCACCATCCAACATTAGGGTAGGTTTAACTTATTTCACTACAGTCAACAGCCTTCTTAAATTAAAAAAGAAAATTCTTCTTGAAATAAGTTATTATTATTTAATGTTAAATTTTGATCTACCTGCCATTTAAGTCAAAACTATCAGACAACTTCTTATATAGGAGTATTTGTTCTATATGTCAATATTTACCTTTTTACCCCCATTTATGGTCATTATGTTTTGTGGTTTGTGCGTCCCTATGTCCGCTCGTCTGTTGTACCGTTCGTTTGTCCTGTCTGTCCCGCTTCAGGTTAATTTATCCGTTTGTCCTGTTTCAAGTTTTTGGTCAAGGTAGTTTTTGATGAAGTTGAAGTCCAATCAACTTTAAACTTATTACACATGTTCCCTATGATATAATCTTTCAAATTTTAATGCCAAATAAGTTTTTAATCCATTTCCACAGTCCACTGAACATAGAAAATGATAGTGCCGATGGGCATCCGTGTACTAGGGACACATTCTTGTTATTTTCCAATTGGGGATATCATTGTCAGGTTATCTATCAGGAGGAATTAAAATTGGGTATTAGAATTAAAAATTACATATATTGATATTTGAAATAAACAGCTTAATACCCAAATTATAGATATGTATTTTTTCATATTTATACCCCACGCAACGGGAAATTGCGATTCAATTTTTTTTCTAGGAGTTACGCCCCTTTGAACTTATTTACTTTAATGTACTACTGCAACAGTTTGTCATCGCAACTCCTCTCAAACCAGACAAATGAATTTCACGAAATCTTTTCAGATAATAAGGACATACTATGAAGTTGTGCATATCGACGGGAAATTGCAATTCAATTTTTTTTCTAGGAGTTACGCGATTTGAACTTATTTACTTTAATGTACTACTGCAACAGTTTGTCATCGCAACTCCTCTCAAACCACACAACAGAATTTCACGAAACCTTTTCAGATAATAAGGACATACTATGTAGTTGTGCATATCGACGGGAATTTGCGATTTAATTTTTTTTCTAGGAGTTATGCCCCTTTGAACTTATTTACTTTAATGTACTACTGCAACAGTTTGTCATCGCAACTCCTCTCAAACCACACAACAGAATTTCATGAAACTTTGTAGATAATAAGGACATACTATGTAGATGTGCATATCAACAGGAAATTACGGTTCAATTTTTTTTCTAGGAGTTATGCCCTTTGAACTTATTTGCTTCAATGTACTTCTACAACAGTTTGTCATCTCAACTCCTCTGAAAACACACAACAGAATTTCATGAAATTTTGTAGATAATAAGGACATACTATGTTTATTGACAGGAAATTATTATTCAATATTTTTTCTTATACAATTTTTTTTTCTTATACTTATTTAATTTCTCCAATGACAATGTGGGGACGTGGGGTATGTGAGCGTGCTCACTAAGGTTCTTTAATTTTCAAATTAAAAGAGATGAATATACTGTGTTCTTGTTAACTTACAAAGGTGAAAATCATTTTGGTAGCTATATAAGATCTAGAATACATCAAAACACACATTACCAATTATTCATGTCTGTATACCTGTCTGGGATACTTAAAATGCAACTTTTTACCAATTTGTTTTTGTTCATGATCAAAATCAGTTTATATTGATCTCTCTTGGACACATGTAATTTTCACTGAAGTTTATTTAATTATACTTTCACAAAACACCCATAAAATTCAATATTCAGTTGTGTTAAAAAGTAATTTAGACCAATTTGTGTTATATTAATATAAATAGATTCATTATCATTGATTTAATACATGATTTGTTTATCTGTTCTTTAGGTTCTCGTATGCCATAGTAGGAATAAATCTGACAAGTGTTCTATATGAACTATTAAAAAAGCAAACATTACGGACACATTTCTATAACATTAAAGATGACAAACCATCTCTACATGATTTCCATGAATTGTATTGTAAGTACACAATATAGTATATGAAATTTATTCATAATCATTGTTTCTGTGAACTTCCAGTGGCAACTATTTCATACATGTTCAGACGATAGTATACAGTTGTGGGTTGAATATATATAAACACTGAAGTATGCAGTCATTTATTCTTAATTTGATGTAGTTTTACAGTGTACTTTTGGTGTAATTGGTGTAACATATTTATTTTGAAAACAGTTCAAAAGTTAATTGTATGATATAAACCTTTAATATACAAATGATAGTAAAAACAAGCAATTGTATGAGTAATACAGTCAATGGCAATTGTCCTGTACCAGTTTTCAAGGATGATATTGAATGCAGTAAATGTATCAATTTTCTGACGACTTTATCAACCCTTCATCTGTATGCATCATGATGTTGTTAGCAGTCACAAAGTTGCAAAGGTGTTATCAAACAATTTATCTGTATGAGGTTCTGTAGTATGATTGATATCAAGTCACAGTTACAAAGGTTTTATCAACCAATTTATCTGTATGAGGTTCTGTAGTATGATTGATATCAGTCACAGTTACAAAGGTTTTATCAACCAATTTATCTGTATGAGGTTCTGTAGTATGATTGATATCAGTCACAGTTACAAAGGTGTTATCAACCAATTTATCTGTATGAGGTTCTGTAGTATGATTGATATCAGTCACAGTTACAAAGGTGTTATCAACCAATTTATCTGTTTGAGATTCTGTAGTGTGATTGATATCAGTCACAAAGTTACAAAGGTGTTATCAACCAATTTATCTGTATGAGGTTCTGTAGTATGATTGATATCAGTCACAGTTACAAAGGTGTTATCAACCAATTTATCTGTTTGAGATTCTGTAGTATGATTGATATCAGTCACAAAGTTACAAAGGTGTTATCAACCAATTTATCTGTATGAGGTTCTGTAGTATGATTGATATCAGTCACAGTTACAAAGGTGTTATCAACCAATTTATCTGTTTGAGATTCTGTAGTATGATTGATATCAGTCACAAAGTTACAAAGGTGTTATCAACCAATTTATCTGTATGAGGTTCTGTAGTATGATTGATATCAGTCACAGTTACAAAGGTGTTATCAACCAATTTATCTGTTTGAGATTCTGTAGTATGATTGATATCAGTCACAAAGTTACAAAGGTGTTATCAACCAATTTATCTGTATGAGGTTCTGTAGTATGATTGATATCAGTCACAGTTACAAAGGTGTTATCAACCAATTTATCTGTATGAGGTTCTGTAGTATGATTGATATCAGTCACAGTTACAAAGGTGTTATCAACCAATTTATCTGTATGAGGTTCTGTAGTATGATTGATATCAGTCACAAAGTTACAAAGGTGTTATCAAACAATTTATCTGTATGAGGTTCTGTAGTATGATTGATATCAGTCACAGTTACAAAGGTGTTATCAACCAATTTATCTGTATGAGGTTCTGTAGTATGATTGATATCAGTCACAGTTACAAAGGTGTTATCAACCAATTAATCTGTATGAGGTTCTGTAGTATGATTGATATCAGTCACAGTTACAAAGGTGTTATCAACCAATTTATCTGTATGAGGTTCTGTAGTATGATTGATATCAGTCACAAAGTTACAAAGGTGTTATCAAACAATTTATCTGTATGAGGTTCTGTAGTATGATTGATATCAGTCACAGTTACAAAGGTGTTATCAACCGATTTATCTGTATGAGGTTCTGCAGTATGATTGATATCAGTCACAGTTACAAAGGTGTTATCAACCAATTTATCTGTATGAGGTTCTGTAGTATGATTGATATCAGTCACAGTTACAAAGGTGTTATCAACCAATTTATCTGTATGAGGTTCTGTAGTATGATTGATATCAGTCACAGTTACAAAGGTGTTATCAACCAATTTATATGTATGAGGTTCTGTAGTATGATTGATATCAGTCACAGTTACAAAGGTGTTATCAACCAATTTATCTGTATGAGGTTCTGTAGTATGATTGATATCAGTCACAGTTATAAAGGTTTTATCAACCAATTTATCTGTATGAGGTTCTGTAGTATGATTGATATCAGTCACAGTTACAAAGGTGTTATCAACCAATTTATCTGTTTGAGATTCTGTAGTATGATTGATATCAGTCACAAAGTTACAAAGGTGTTATCAACCAATTTATCTGTATGAGGTTCTGTAGTATGATTGATATCAGTCACAGTTACAAAGGTGTTATCAACCAATTTATCTGTATGAGGTTCTGTAGTATGATTGATATCAGTCACAAAGTTACAAAGGTGTTATCAACCAATTTATCTGTATGAGGTTCTGTAGTATGATTGATATCAGTCACAGTTACAAAGGTGTTATCAACCAATTTATCTGTATGAGGTTCTGTAGTATGATTGATATCAGTCACAGTTACAAAGGTGTTATCAACCAATTTATCTGTATGAGGTTCTGTAGTATGATTGATATCAGTCACAAAGTTACAAAGGTGTTATCAAACAATTTATCTGTATGAGGTTCTGTAGTATGATTGATATCAGTCACAGTTACAAAGGTGTTATCAACCAATTTATCTGTATGAGGTTCTGTAGTATGATTGATATCAGTCACAGTTACAAAGGTGTTATCAACCAATTTATCTGTATGAGGTTCTGTAGTATGATTGATATCAGTCACAGTTACAAAGGTGTTATCAACCAATTTATCTGTATGAGGTTCTGTAGTATGATTGATATCAGTCACAAAGTTACAAAGGTGTTATCAACCAATTTATCTGTATGAGGTTCTGTAGTATGATTGATATCAGTCACAGTTACAAAGGTGTTATCAACCAATTTATCTGTATGAGGTTCTGCAGTATGATTGATATCAGTCACAGTTACAAAGGTGTTATCAACCAATTTATCTGTATGAGGTTCTGTAGTATGATTGATATCAGTCACAGTTACAAAGGTGTTATCAACCAATTTATCTGTATGAGGTTCTGTAGTATGATTGATATCAGTCACAGTTACAAAGGTGTTATCAACCAATTTATCTGTATGAGGTTCTGTAGTATGATTGATATCAGTCACAGTTACAAAGGTGTTATCAACCAATTTATCTGTATGAGGTTCTGTAGTATGATTGATATCAGTCACAGTTACAAAGGTGTTATCAACCAATTTATCTGTATGAGGTTCTGTAGTATGATTGATATCAGTCACAGTTACAAAGGTGTTATCAACCAATTTATCTGTTTGAGATTCTGTAGTATGATTGATATCAATCACAGTTACAAAGGTGTTATCAACCAATTTATCTGTATGAGGTTCTGTAGTATGATTGATATCAGTCACAGTTACAAAGGTTTTATCAACCAATTTATCTGTATGAGGTTCTGTAGTATGATTGATATCAGTCACAGTTACAAAGGTGTTATCAACCAATTTATCTGTATGAGGTTCTGTAGTATGATTGATATCAGTCACAGTTACAAAGGTGTTATCAAACAATTTATCTGTATGAGGTTCTGTAGTATGATTGATATCAGTCACAGTTACAAAGGTGTTATCAACCAATTTATCTGTATGAGGTTCTGTAGTATGATTGATATCAGTCACATGCACGATTGCAAAGAAAACCCCCTAATCTGTATTGCAGTGGATTCAGGTATTGTCCTGGTTATCAGTTTTTGTAGAAGGAGAAAAATGTTTCATGGGTTGCTGAAATAGAAATATTTCAAATACATACATTTTTAATAATTAAAATAAAAGAAAAAATCATTGAAAATGTCTTAAAATGTCAAAATTCTCACTTGGCAATTCAAGTTCAAGTGTTCATTTCACATGAAAAAATTCTACATTTGTTGTACTTCAGGTTCAAGTATATATGATAAAATGTATATCTTTAACACATTATTGTCAACTCTAAACCAATAGAATCCTACAAACAGAACTCTTGGAATTATATTGGTATTTAGTGCTCTTATGGGTGTAATATTGAAAAAACTATTACTATTCTCTGTTTACATTTTATTTTTATAGGTTACATGTTTAAAGAATTTGTTACATTCTGGTTCAGTGAGAAGCCAAAAGATATAATGGAGTTTGGAAGAGTGAGAGACAAGTTTAGAAAGAAAATTAAACAAAAACTTAAGGAGGATTTAACAACTATACTAAAATTTGATGCAGATGAGGAATTAGCTGTCTGATAGAAGAATTTGATATTAGCTTTTTAACCAATTGCATTTATAATTTATACCTATTTATTATTATGTTGTTATGCTTATATATACAGTTTAAAAGACAAATTATGTATCCACTGATTGTGAGAACATACTACAGTTTTGTACTGTCTAAAAATGAATAAATTTACTCCATGAATTGTTATCAGTTTATGGCAAACGTTTTGATCAGTTTTGAAGGCAGCACTAAGAGCTATGTTATTATATTTAGCCTTTAAAAGAAGTGAAACCTATATATCAATAAAAAATCAATGATACTATTCCACATCTACCAAACTGTTTCTTTTTTAATGACACAGTATATAGTCTCTATATAGTTAGTGAAAGATGGTAAACCCAGTACCAAATCATGTACTGTTAAATAATGATAAAGTGATTGGTCATATGATAAGGTTAGATTGTTATAATTTATGCATTTATTGTACTAATGAAAAATATATGGCTTGGTGAACTAGAAAAACTTACATTTTTTTGCAGGTTGATATTTGTATTTAAGCAGCAAATTATTTGACTTTTAATGTTTTGCAAGTTTTGTTAATTAAAAAATAATGTGAATACAAATAATTTCATCTTATCACTATGTAACTGGAAGGTTGATATTTGAAATTTCTTATACCTACAATGTGTTATTTTTAGTTATAAAATTATTGTACAACTTATTACTGTTTTCTTCTTATTTTCTTTCTAGTGTAGATGGGTAATTGTTATAAAATCATGTCTAAAATTGTAGACTTTCTAAAGATTTTGAAATATATCCAGTTCTTGAAGTGTTCAAGTTTACCGTTATACACACCTTTTTTTGTCATAACATTTAAATGCATTATGCATGTTAATTGTTGTTAGTAATGGAGAAAATAACAAAAACATTAAGTGATATTTTTTTTTTAACTTTAGTCAAAATGAAATGTGGATTTTTTTTCCTAAATAAATACTTGCAAGTTATGTAAATAACAATGTAATTAAAAATTTTAACCAAAAGAAGTAACATTGATATGCTTTACAAATTCAGTGGTATACATACCAATAATAATGTTATGGAAATGGGTATTATGTTATGTAGGATTGTGATTATAATGTTGATTGCTGCTTATTTTATAAAATCATAATTTTCTTTCAACATACAACATATTATATTTTTTTGGTGACAGAGTTTTAATGTTAAGTTTGGTGTTGATGTCCATTCCAAAAATTGTTGATTTCATATAATCATAGTTAAAATTTGGTATAAAATTTCATCACTGTCTATGCATTGCAAATGCATGCAATATCTGAAGGTCCTTTTCCATTGCCTTTAAAACTTAAGTTTTTGGATTTAGTGGGCTTTATAAATATTTCTTAAATGCCATATGCTGTTGCATTTGAAACCATCATCTTCAGCCTAGTTATATTCATGGGGTCTATAAAATATCAACTACTCTACTAGAGTTAAAAAAAAACTTTTATATATACATTGTTGAACAACATGCAACTCTCACTGGATAACCCTTAGAAGTACTGAAAAGGCAATGTCTAGTTTCTTTATATAAAATAAGTTACCATGTTTGAGTTATCTGCAAAAAGGTAAACTATATCTATATTTTCAGTTAGCAGAAATTGTTTTTATATCATTCTTTTCAGTTTAAATAAGGAGTGGTAGTTAATCTGATGAATCTTTTGTAGACGAAAGGCACGTCTGGCAGAAATAAAAAAATCAATCCTGATATCTATGATGAGTTTAATCATATATAAAAGATACATTTTGATGTAGAGGATGTGACAAGTAGACATTTTAATATAGAATGTATAAATATATGGTAGCATTTTTTGTTGGACTTATCCCCTTTTGAGTCATTCAAAGTGAATTTCATACATTTTATAAACTAGAAAATTAAAAAATGGTCATGCTTTATCTATCAGTTCACATTCCATGCCATTTGTACTGATGAAGTCAGGAAAAATTAACAATAAGTCTTAATAAGATTTCTGAAATTGGCTGTATTTATTGTTTATTATTTTTGGGCAACTGACTGAATGATAGATAAGATATAGCTTGAATTACAAATTAGATATTAAAAATGTCCACTGGCATAATAACTATATGTTTGTCCCTATTTATCCCTATTTTATTTTTGATGTACAGAAATGCTTTAAGATTAAATGTACTCGTTAACACAAAACAGATGTCTTATGTCTACAATGCTGTTGTTGACTGTTTTGTAAATAGAAGTCTGTATGGATTGTTTGTCCAGAGAAAATTCTAGTCTGTACAGTGTACATTTACTTTCTTAATAGTAAATGAACTTGATCTTGATGTTAGCCAACCTTAAACTAAAGAGAAAATTGATTTTTAATTATGATTTGTTGTGCATAAAATTTATGTACAAGTTGGAAAAAAATCATTACTACTGTAATTAGGCAAATAAATTTATTCTAAATATAATTCGTGTACATTTATATGTAATAAGAATGTCAGTTTTCATCTACTCTTGTATATTTAAAGATGTTTGATACAATGTTATTCCATATTCACCCTTGTTTTTCCTACAAGCTGTCATTAGGGCTGTATCAGTCCAAAAACATGTGAGGTAAGCAGTTTAAGTTGGAGGTTTTATAAGGTATAATATGCTGTGTTAAAGTGTCCTTTTTTTCCATGTTGTAGGTCCATCAGCTGAATAAAGAAGAATTTTTCCTTACACCATGCAAGCAAAGATTCTGGTTATCAATTTCACAACAGCTATATCAATTGTTCAAAGTAAATGAAACAAACAGTAGTGATATAAATTTCCCTACACTAAATGTTGATGTAATGTAATAGGGAACATGGAGTTAATAAGGGAAAAAAATCCTTTAGTAGGGAAAGTCTATTTTACCTCGAAAATCAAACAAAATTTAGAAAAGGAGAAGGTACACAATGTTTCAATTATTTTTGTGTTTATAAGGTATTTTTAATGATTACTGTAGTATGTTCAATGATTTTCTGATGATTTTTCAGGTCCATTTTTGACATTTTATGATAAAAATGGATGTTTTTTTAAAAAAGTGCCTTCAGACATCAGATTTTGAAAGAATTCATGCTCCTTTACATTAATTATTCATTTATTATAGTGGATTGTCCAACAGCTAGGTACAGATATTCCAAGCAATAACAAATGATTAATACAGTAAGTAGGTAGAGTTTATTTCAAAATTTTCTACAAAAGAAAATGCCTTTTCCAAGTCTGGAATATGGCAATTGTTGTCTGTTGGTTTGATGTTTAAGCTTTTGATTTTGCCATTTAATAAGGGACTTTCCGTTTTGAATTTTCCTAGGAGTTCAGTATTTTGTTGATTTTATGTTTTGCTAAGTTGTAGTAAGAATGGTTTGTGTGAATTTACGACTTTTTTTTGTATTTGCCAAAACCATTTTGAATTTTGGGTCCTCAATACTCTTCAATTGCATAGTTTCTTTGGCCTTTTCATATTTGTTTTACTTGCACGTCATTGATGGGTATTTTTGTAGATGAAACATTATGTGTAGTTAACATTATACAAGCCTGGTATCTTTGATGAGTAATATTTTTTCGGGGAAAATGTTGGAGTGACAATAAAATGTCAGCACCATGACCTATAGAACCCTTCAAGTGTCTTAAACATGAAGAGAGTATAGCAACATTCCAACATTAGACATTGATTTAGTGTCCCTATTTTGACTTGATGTGGCAGTGTATTTATACATCCATTGCTACCAAACTGAACTTTAGTATGTGTTTTACAGCAAGACATTGTCCAAAATTATTTACCCCTGTCTACGAAGTCAATGTTAATACTTACCAGGCTGCAATGAAGGGATGAATAGTTGTGGATACCTTTGTCTTAATTTTTGTTGATAGTGTGAAATGCATTATACAATTTATTTTATCATAAACATGTGAAAGGGTTCATTTACAATTTTCAGACTGATCTTTAATAATACATTCTAATGTTAAAATTTTTATCTTGTCAATCAACAGGCGCCTTTCAAACACATTCAGAAAAAAATCTTGAATTGGCCTTTCATACAGCATGTATTGTAATATTATTATCATACGTTTACCGTACGACCCGATTGTTACTGCTATATTTTGCTTTTGTTTATGTTAATGCAAATAAATATAAAACAATAAGTACTAGTACTAGCAGTATCTTTTCTTTTTTATTGCCTCTTACAAACCTGAAAGGGTCTATAAATTGGTTATCAAAGGTACCAGGATTATAATTTAGTACGCCAGACGCGCGTTTCGTCTACATCAGTGACGCTCAAACTGTCTTTGCAGTTCTCTATCAGTACGCCCTTCAATCCCTGTTGAAATAAGAGAACACTTGCACAAAAAACAAACATAAACAGTAATGGTAGTTGTTTGGACATTGGACTGTTATTCAAAATGATTTACAAATAATGCTTCTGTTGTCTGACTTTATGTAAATGTTTGGTCTAATCTGTTTTTATACGACTGCAAACATTGAAAAACAATTTGTCGTATATTGGTATCACTTTGGCATCGTCGTCGTTGTCGTCGAGGAATATATCAGGCATTGCAGCGATGGTTTACTCAAAGTCCTGGTGATAATTCTGATACTAAATATATCTTGCTCACTGCTCCAACTGGGAAGGCAGCCTATCTTATTAAAGGTAGTACAATTCATTCTGCATTCAAGATACCTGCTACCCATAATTTGGCGTACAAATCCCTTACTTCAGATACGCTAAATAAACTAAGATGTAAGACTATGATTAAGTATATTAACTTTAGACTTCAAGATATCATGTCTATACACAAACCATTCGGTGGAGTCAATATCCTGGCTGTAGGTGACTAGTTTCAACTTCAACCAGTCAAGGATAGATGGATTTTTCTACACTGTAAGAAGGATTATGGCCTCTTAGCTTCTAATGTATGGAAAGATAAATTCAAAATTTTTGAATTCACACAAATAATGAGGCAAAAAGTTGATCAACAATTTGCAGAATTTTTAAAAACAGAATGCACGAAGGAAAGCAGACTGAAAACGATATAAAAAATTTAAAAGCGAGAACTATAAATACAGCTGACCAAAATTACTCATATATATATTACACATATTATATACAACAACCACAATGTTAATAGTTACAATGACAAAATGTTTGATCTTTCTGAGTTCACCAAAGTTACTAGTCCTGCTCTTTTTTCGCCTGTCCCAAGTCTGGAGTCTCTTGCCTTTGTTAGTCTTGTATTATTTTATTTTTAGTTTCTTGTGTACAATTTGAAGTTTAGTATGGCGTTCATTATCACTGAACTAGTATATATTTTTGTTATAGGGCCAGCTGAAGGACGTCTCCGGGTGCGGGAATTTCTCGCTGCATTGAAGACCTGTTGGTGACCTTCTACTGTTGTCTGTTCTATGGTCGTGTTGTTGTCTCTTTGACACATTCCCCATTTCCATTCTCAATTTTATTCAGATACTGTGATAGGAGATGTACACGATAGCATAAAACATGACATACTGACCAGAGCCCCTCATAAGGCAGGAGATGCAATGGGATTAGGAAAAGTTTTTAAAAGTTTCACTGAAAAATGAATTGACCATAAATCCAGATGTTTCAGATGGATTAGTTAATGGAGGCTCATTTTCAACCAAATACATTGAAAAAGGAATTATATGGGTCCAATTTGACAATGTAGATTGTGGCAGACAACTTAAACTATCAAGCAGACATTTAATCAAAATAAATATTTTACAAACTTGGATTCCAATTAAAAGGGTAAAAAGAGAATTTTCATTGGGATGATAGAAGAATGCAAAAGTCAGCAGATATCAATATCCTCTATAAATGGCATGTGCTTATAGTGCATAGATCTCAAGAAGATACCATGCAATCTGCGGTCCTTCAATTACCTTGCACATCTTCATTATGTAGCATTTAGTCGATTAACTGCACTACAGAATATTCATATACTTGGAAGACTAGATCCATCTAAAATTGCTGTATCACAAGATGTAAAATCTAAAATGTACAGATTGAGAACAGATACACAATTACAACTATGCTATAGTCCACTTTATAATTAAGACAACTGTAAAATGAAAATATACTTTCAGAATTATCAGTCTATACATTGACATATAGAAGACATAAAAACAGATCATCTATATCAGCATCTGATGTATACTCGTTTGTGGAAACTGAATTATGTGCAAGTGACAAAAATAATCTTTATGAAATGATTATCACAACAACAAGACAGCATATGGATCATCTGTGTATATTAAATAACATATACTGCTGATGTTATTCCTTTCAATAGCCAGAATATTGAACTAACTGTAGTACAGATTAAAGAACTTTTCAATTCACAATCATTTGTGTATACTGTAGACCAGATGAAAATGAATTGAATATCATCTTTGGATAAATTAAAGGAACGCATTCAGTCAACTCATCCTGTTATAATCATACTAGGTGATTTTAATGCAAATATGACACCACAATTAATGAAATACTTAAAAATTGAAAAACATATGTTGAACAATGGATTTTATAAAATGATCTAAGAACAAACAACTGATGGAAAAGCAACAATTGACCTAATTTTTACAAATGTGGAAAAAGACAGTCTGTGTTGTTGATCTCCAGAATCATACTTTAGCTACCATTAACCATTTTAAGTCTTTTAATATTATAAAAACTGAAAACACGATTACTTCATTTATATGTTTTACATATCTTGATTTTATTTTTCACTAATCAAATTAGAAAAACTATATTCAGAATTCAGTATTTTTATGATTTTACTCTTAAAAAACTTAAAATTGTCCTATGTTGTAAAATCCAACATAAAGGTACATTTATACGACATTTGATAAAACATTTTCACATTATATATATATGATATAAATATTACATTTTTCAAATAAAAGAAAATAACATTTTCTTTTATTAATGTTAATATATAAATTGATAAATGTATTTACAATGTTAAAGGATAGCATGATTACCAAACAAAATATATCTTCCAATGCATAAGCAGTCAGCTTGTAGTTATAGTGTGTAGTCTACTATCAAGATATTTGATACAGAACATTTTTTTTATCAAATTTTATAATGCTGTTATGATAATTTTAATTGTACACAATACAATAGTATGCAACATCTATCATCTTGCAGTATTTAAATATTTGCAGAAAGATAATCAAAATCAATACATTTATCTTACTTATAATATATTTCTAATATATTTATCCTTGTGGCATACAAATAATGTTATTATATATATTAAATTTTCTATTACCTGTATTTTTATATGGTTATAGTCTGTCGTCATACTTCCTTACTTTTTCTTATATTTTGCTTATTTTTACATATAGCAATCTCCTTTATACTACAACTCAATTACCATAAAAATCTTTCAAATCAAATTATCATAAAACAACATTGACTACACAAATGAATACTTTTATTTAAAAGGATGAACTCATTCACTATGATTTATCTGGAACATCATAAGGAATATCAATGTATAAGTAACCTAAAGAATATTTTTATTCTACATCGAAAATAAGTAATTCAATCAATATCCATTTTATTTATATAATGCTGCTTAAGGGTTAGTTATATCTAAATTGGTAACCTCCTTCCATTTGTTTTTTTTTTCTATCGATTTATAAGTTTCGAACAGCGGTGTACTACTGTTGCCTATATTCCATACTTGAGTAAATGACTTCTTTACTTTTGATATTTTACCCATTTTCTGTAAGAAATGAATTGTATGTATATCATGAAAGAGGATACGACCATTTCAAAGTTGAGAGGAAAAACCCAAAGTACATTGCTGCCAAAAAAATGACAGCAATACAAACCCAAACCAGAAAATGTAAGGCATCAGCATAGTCTTTTTCTACAAAACTAAGAGGTCTTCTAATATAACCTAGATGTGACTCTTAATTTATTACAGATTACTCTAGATTAATTTAAAGAAGCACAAACCTCCTTGTTGGTTCCCACCATCCAAAGCAATCTTGAACAATTGGAGTCATTTGGAACTCATTTACCAAGCTTATTAGATAAACTAAGCATTGTAGAAAATATACTTTTATCTTCTTCTTCTTCTTCTTCTTCTTCTTCTTCTTCTTCTGATGATGATGATGATGATGATGATGATGATAAAAATGATGTTCCATCAACATAAAAGGCATGATATTTTTTTTCTTCAAGGCTTTACATTGATGTACAAGATAAATCATACCTTTATTCTTATGTATGTCTTTCTTCATGCTGCAACAAATATTTGTATGCCACAAAAACATTATGCATGCATTAATTTCATTTTAACAGATATTACAGTCCCTATAAAGAAGTCCTACTACCAACTCTAGAATCACAGGAAGGAAGTGCCAAGGCACGCATACTTTTATTTATTTCTTTATAGTCACTTACAGTTTTGACATTAAATATCATTACATTCAATCATCTTTTTATAATATTTTCTTTTTCTCTTTTATCAATTTCTTTTCTCTTATCATTTCAATTTCGAATCCTTTTCTATTACTATCCCTTTCTAATTTATATTGTATAATTTTGTAGACACAAGCAGATTTCTCAACTGATGATGATGATGACGATTTACAGGCAATATTCTCACTAAATGAAGAAAATTAACGGGCAATATTCCAAATTACCTTTGTCATGTATATTCTAATAAAAAACAAATTCTCAGGTAAACCGATACAGTCGTGACAGTAACAACATTTATTACCTATTCTCCATTTTCTATTCATTTTAGATAATGGAAACATCATAGACTTATGCATCAAAGTCATGTTTTATAACTAACATATTTTATTTCCTAATTTTTTATTCTTTCAGGTTGTTTGTAAATGGCACATCCACAAATTATTTACTACTTTTATTTAGGGCAACTCAATTCCTGATAAATAACATCTTGCAATAATACATTTTTAATTTATATTCATATGTATGTCACCTGGCCTTAAACATTTTATTCTAATTCACTCTATACTCATTGAAAATGTAGTCTATGAGAAAAAATGCATATTTCCTATAACCGACAATTTTCTTGTTTGCAAATATATTCTACTTTTTTAATTTAGGGATAAATCATCAAGCAATTTAAAATTTGTCTTCTTAAACATTTTTTCATTCAATAAATTCATTCGAAATAATTTTTTATTTATTCAAGGATCGGACGTAAAAGGTATTTTTGCAAAGCAACCATTCAACAGTAATGTGTTAGTGTTGGTATTTTTTTTTACTACTTAGTAATTTAGATGATTATCCATTTGGATACACTTATATATGTGTACGGCATGTCACATAGGTTGAAATGTTTACTTGTGAACATTATAATTGTTCTGTGGCTTAATATACAGTAGTATGATGGACTATGCATGAACTTTCATGAGCTATATTGCACAGTGTTGCACATTGAAACATAAAAAAATCACACAGTGTGGTTAGAAGTTGATGTATGTAGATATGAGATGTATATATGTAGAGTAGTTTCATATTTATCTAATTAAGATGCATATTGACACCGTATGTTTGTGGCATAACATCGTGGCCACAAGTTAAATTTTTTTTCTGTTTAGTATTAAATTTATATTAAGATCCATTTTGTTACATCTTGTGATCAATTTTATTTGGCAATCGCCAATGGCAGTCAACAGGGTTAAAACCCTTGCCGTTTTTGGCACAACCTTTTTGATCTTTTGCTCCTCGATGCTGTTCAACTTTGTACTCGTTTCGGCTTTCAAACTTTTGTATCTGGGCGTCACACGTAGGTCTTGTGTGGACAAAATACACTTCTGGCGTATTAAAATTTTGAACTTGTTGCCTTTTGTTGGCTGTTGTTCGTGTGATTCTTTGTCAATTGTGTTCTCCAATTTATTTATATTGTAGTCCTGTGTTGTCATTTTGATGTTATATTTCACATGGCCATAAAAGTGCGAGGTTTGGCATGCCACAAAACCAGGTTCAACCCACCATTTTTTCCTTTAAAAATACCCTGTACCAAGTCAGGAATATGGTCATTGTTATATTATAGTTCATTTCTGTGTGTATTACATTATAACGTTGTGTCGTTTGTTTTCTCTTATTTTTGAGTGTAAATTCACATTGCGATAAGACGTGTCACGGTACTTGTCTATCCCAAATTCATGTATTTGGTTTTGATGTTATATATATATGTTATTTTTGTTATTCTCGTGGGATTTTGTCTATGTGTGTTACGTTTTGGTGTTGTGTCGTTGTTCTCCTCTTGTATTTTGTGCGTTTCCCTCGGTTTTGGTTTGTTGCCCCGGTTTTGTTTTTTGTCCATGGATTTATGGGTTTTGAACAGCGGTATACTACTGTTGCCTTTATTTAAAGAACATCAGTTGTTCGACCTGTTAGTCAAATGCGTTTTGTTTAAATATACTTTTTCACTTTTTTGGTCTTTTGGAAAATGTTGTTTGTGCTGTTTTTAGACCCTTCTACAACGAAATTTGTTTTACATGCACACATATAAAAATTGCGGTTTTTATCCAACGCAATCATAGGTTTGAACGTAGTTTTCAATTTAGACTCGTTTATATATATATAAGTACGTCTGAGTCAGTGACAACTCTACAACAGATTTATCCATCGGATCACTAGCTATGATGGTGATACATGGCTGTGCACATTATGTATATACAACTCGTCTATACATCAACCCAACAATGTTAGATCTGTTAATTTGCTTTCACACATTTTTTGTTCTTCCCTCGCCGGGATTTTTAGAATTCAGAATTGAATTTAGAATAGAATTATTGATTATTTTGGCAACACTGTGCCTGAAGGCATTTCTTTACAAAGTAACAAAACTTGACAAAAGCATAAGGAAAAGAAATCTACTAACACTAATACAGTTCAAACACTATTGTCAGTCAGAAGGGATTTAGATAACAAAAAAGCTAGAACACGACCTTAATTACCCAAAAGAACTCATTTAGAGTTATCTAGTGAGTCAGACAATAGCATGGATACTAGTGGATTAAATAGTCTACAAAAAGAGTTTAAAGAAATCAATACAACAATTCAGGGGGAAACCGAAAAGATGATTTTGACATACTAACAAAAATATTGAAAGAACCCATAATTTGGAAATGATTGTTTCTCTATTGTGACCAAACTTTTTCAAAGATTTGAATCAACTATGGATAAGAAATTTAACACTAAGTTAAAATATAGTACAGAAAGAAATGCAAGAGATGTAAAACAAGTTTGTAGCCTTATCAACAAAGAGCGAAGAACTCAGAAAACAAATTGACCAAACCAGAGATGCAGTTATAAAAAAAAAAGAAACTGTGAAAAGGGATCTAAGTGTTTACCTAGAAGAAAGGGATGTTGTTGCAATCAACCGATTGCCATCAAACCTGGACCAAAACCAATGATTGTAAGTCTATGCAATAGTGATGTTAAAAGAAAAGTGATGGTAAATAGAAAAAAAACTTAAATAACAGTGTTAGCATTAATGACGACGTTACCTGGAGAAACATGCAGCTTATTAGTTAACTGAGAGAAATGAACTGTTTTGAATCTGTATGGTTTTACAGCTCTGGAGTATATGGTAGATTGTAGATGGTATACAACTGAAGTTTAACTTATTTGATAATAAAAGGACAAGGTTACAACACAGAAAACAGACAAAATGTTTGGAAATTCTTGTTTTTAACTGAAATTAACAGAAACAAGTACCCATTTTGACATCTCAACTAGTTACTATAAAATTATACAAATTTATATCTAGAAATAATTTAACTACTTATATTGAAAGTGACTCAATGTTTTCTTCTTTTTTTTTATTATTATCTCCCTTGAATCAATATGACCAATTATTTCTGTCATAGAATTTTTTTATACAGGACTATTTTATAATGATCAGAAATGTTGATGACAATTTATATTATATAGAAACTTTACGGTAAAATTAGTATACTAGTACTTAGAATCAGAGTATACAATCATGAGATTTGTAATGTTAAGGTGACTTAACTTGTATTTTTTGTTATCTCCCTTGCGTCCCTTATTTCTATTATTCTTATAATTGAACATGTAAATACATACTTCTCACACTTACAATTATAAGTGACACTTATGGCAAATGTTAATGGTTAATGTAAAGATACTATTCTGTATAAACTGAAAAAATGTGGACATTGTCATAATTATGTAAATACTTTATCACAATGTCATATTCAATAGATATTCTTGTAGAAAATAGAAAGATAACTTTGTATGTCTATACGGACCAAATACATACAATACATATTTTTCCCAATATTATGTCTGTTTTTGATGATTTTGAAAGTGAATCTCTGTTATTTGTGGTGATTTTATTGTTGTCCAAAACCCATGTAGAGTTTATTGTAACTATGTGAATACGAACAACCCGAAAGCTAGAAAAAAGTTCTTAAATTTATTGAAGAAAGACATTTGATAGACCCATATTGTGATTTTTTTGACAGATGTACAGCGATACACTTTTTCGTCTCCCTGAAAAAAATCAAACAGTCTATAAAAAGAAAATGATTTTAAAAAATCCTTAATATTCTACTTTGGAAAAAAACTACAATAAAACTGTAAGGGCAGATCCAAAATGTATCACTTTGAACAAGCCTACAAGTAAACGAGAAAGGCAGATCCAAAATTTATTCAGCCTACAACAAAACCAGAAGTCCAGATCCTAAATATGTTCAGTATGAACAACACATCATCAAAATAAGAAGGGCAGATCCAAAATTAATCACTTTGAACAAGCCTACAACTTAACAAGAAGGGCAGATCCAAAATGTATTCACTTTGAAAAAGCCTACAACAAAACTAGAAGGACAGATCTTAAATATGTTCAGTAATAACAACACATCAACATAACCAGAAAGGAAGATCCAAAATGTGTTAGATTTGAACTGAACCATACAAGAAAAAGAAGGTTAAAACCAGCATATTGTAAAGCTAAAGCAGATTGCATAAAAATCAGAAGATTGAACTCTGAATACAAGAAATAGGAACAGTCCCATGATATCCACAGTATATTTCAGCCATACATTCATCTTTAAAGGAGACACACATATTTTTGAAAAGAGATCCCAGTTGTATACGTGTAAATGGATATAACAATACTGTATTCAGAGCTTGGAAGGCAAATATGGACATACAGTTCATAACAAATGCGTATGCTTGCTTTATGTACACAGTGAACTATGTTAGTAAAGGACAGAGAGGAATCAGCGAACTTCTTCAGGAAACATTTAAGGCAGCAAAAAAGGGAAATTTTGACAACAAGAAACAAATTGCAGTTATTGGCAACAATTTCCTTAAGCATCAGAAAATTTCAGCTCAAGAAGCTGTTTATATATGCTTACATATGCGATTGAAAAACTTAAGTTGTGGTCATATCTTTATTAACACATCACCTTCAGATGAAAGACCATTCATTGTAAAATCAATAGAAGAGTTGGAAAATTACCAGAAAATAGAACAGATATCTTTTTGTCGTACTTTTCAGGTTTAAGATGCTAAACATAAATATTTCTAAATTTTACTTTAAATTTATATTGTGTCAAATGAAATAATATAAATCCTAACAAATTAACTTATCATAGATACCAGGATTAAATTTTGTATTTACGCCAGACACGCGTTTCGTCTATAAAAGACTCATCAGTGACTTTAGCATCCCAAAAAATCAAAAAGGCCAAATAAAGTACGAAGTTGAAGAGCACTGAGGATCAAAATTCATAAAAGTTGTAAGGTAGACTATTCCTGAGGTAGACATGGTAGAAAAGCCTTAGTATTTCAAATATTCAAAATTTTTGTAAACAGTTAATTTATAAATTTGACCATATCAATGATAATTCATGTCAGCACAGAAGTGCTGACTACTAGACTGGTGATATCCTCGGGGAATTAAAACTCCACCAGTAGTGTCATCGACCCAGTGGTTATAAATAATCTAATCATATATACATGGATAATTTTGTATTTACGCCAGACGATCATTTCGTCTACAAAAGACTCATCAGTGAGATATATTCTAATAGTTAAAAAGGTCAAATAAAGTACGAGGTTCTTGCTATACGATATTTAAAGAAAGGACAACAGCTTAGAATACAAAATGTATTGTATTGAAGTTGTTTCACATTAAAAAAATATAAATAGTTCAACATAATTTATAAATAATGCTTGAGTTGCCTCTCTTTATGTCGATCTTGTCTGATAGTCACACTACTTATACTGCTATGCAAATGTTCTAAAGGGTTTCGGCATCAGGACAAAACTCAGTTTGGCCTTCTTTTAGATATATAATTTAAATTTATGTTAAACAAAATCATTGAAACATTCATACCTTCTCCGATATGAGGGAGGTCAGCTGGTTATTAGCTGTCTGTGTTTTCGTCAATGCAATATAAGTATGGTTTTATTTTTCTTAGGTATTACAAATCTATCAAGTTTCATGTACACTTCTGTACTGTTTTTTTTTCTTTTATTTTTCGATTATTTAATCATCCACTTTCTGTTTAATGTATATATGTATATTCCTAAACATAGCGACGATGCCAATTTCAGAAACTACAAATCGGAGCTTAAATTCTAATTCGTAAACTCAAACGAACATAAAATATTTATCAAATAACCACAAACTTTCACATGGGAGACGCCACATGCAGAGACAAGCGCACATTTTATTATAAATATGAGTATAATAGTGTGGAAAATTCGTATAATAACACCGGTAATGAACAGCTGGTAATGGTTTCCCCATACTAGTGGTCCACAAATCTGAAAATAAATAATATAATTAATAATATTATTTACTTGGCAAAATGCTACTGTACACTTCGACTGAAAAAATGGCTCAAATATCTTTAAACTACCCGAGTTTACTCGTGCATGAACTCAATATCCCAATCGAACCGACCTTACTATATTCAACTAAACACGTGTCAACTATAAAAAAAAACAACATTTTTACATGTTCGACTTTTGTACAACTTTAATAAATACATTTTATGAAATTGGTAATTAGTTGTCAAAATTACCAGGATTATAATTTAATACGCCGAGCGCGCTTTTCGTCTACATACGACTCATTAGTGACGCTCAGATCAAAATAGTTATAAATCCAAAGAAGTATAGGTTGAAGAGTATTGAGGTAATGGCATATTGGTAACAGTCTACAAGCTATACTGTTTGACTTATTTACATTCGCAGGGCTCACCAACTTCCTGTTTACAGAGAATGCTTGTGAATGCTTCTATAAGAGCTAAGGTTATTTCATTTAATTCAACTGTGTTACAACCACTGCTGGAGGACTGTTAGTTCCCAAAGGTATTATCAGATCTGCAGTCTGTGTGCGTTACTGACATGAGTAATAGCATGTTGTCCATAATTTCCGTTGATGAATATTTTGAAAAACTTAGGTTCCAACTCCTTCGTGAAAATTGACCTTTAATGAATTTAGCTTCTCTTTTGATGTTATTGTGTGATATGGTTTCACGGTTTTATGTCTTATACATCATTGGCTTTCAAATTTGGACTTTTTGAAAGTTGGAATTTATCTCCATGTTAGAATGCTATATTGTGAAATGCGTTTTAACTTTATCAGTTGTTCACAATCGATCTAGTTATTATAATGTTGAAATGGATTGTCTGCAAGAAAAAGCTTCACTCCTTAAATATGTATATGTCGTATAAAAGTTGCAATTTTGTAGAGCTTATAACATGTACACACATATTGTACATGTTATAATTTGCACAATGCCAAAATACAAGTTTTTTTACAAAAGTACCTCGTACATGTTATAACATGTACAAAATATTGCTTGAAAATGGTTTTAACCTGTATAAAATTTAAAAATAATATTAAAGCAGAATATACATTTACGATTGAAATTGATCAACTAATAAAGAAAATAATCTAATGCAAAAGAAGGTGCATTATTTACACTATGCATATAATACATCATTTTCATACATTTAAGAAATAAGTTGTTTTACTTGTTGCTACAAGACAGCTTGAGACACGTGACACCTTTTAGTTGCAAAGAACTTTCATTCTTCTACATTTTCTCACACTGACAATGCATAAAACTTTACCCTCCACTTAATGATATCTTACGCACCATCTCTCTCAAACTCATATCACTCATTTGGGACTTTAGACACATTTAAAGTTGCATTTGAAAGAAATTGAACCTGGTTTCTACTCAAGTGTCCCTTTAATTGTCCAACTAAGTCTTCAGTTCCAATTTTATAGCCGCCATGTACATTCACATTTTTACCATGCCTGTTATGTTTTTCTCATCGACAGGGCCCATATCAATGGACGGGATAGGAATGATAACGTTATTACATTGGAAGAGAACAGTTTATCTAGATTTTTTTAAAGTTTTTTGCCAAGGCCTCAGCTTGCACCTGCTTGCCAGATGGGACCCTCTTTCGTGCACGCTTGATGCCAATATCTAAAATTTAAGACAAACCGTCACTGGTATTGACAGCAGGAATATTCCCACCAGAGAGTTCCTTCTTTCTAGGAAGTATACCAGAAGCTGGCATGATGATACTTCATCACCAACCATTTTAGCGTCACTTCATTCAATTACAATTGTTTCTGTTTCTAACTCAATAGTTTGTTCATTGTTGTCTGCTGAACCATGACCATTCAATTCACCATCACATTCACAGAACTTGCTTCAAATTTTTATTGACTGCATTTGTATTTTAGAAGTCTTTAAGGTATTAAGTAATTATAAAACTATTAAACTGTATCAAAAAGGTATAACACTTACATCAATGGACAATGACAAAAAATTGATGAAAATATTATTTCGGTTAATGGCATTTGTTGTATTAATAGAAACATATTTTTATTTTCAAATTTTGTACAAGTAAAAAAACATTTTTAAGCAATATTTTGTACATGTTTAACATGTATGAGGTACTTTTGTACATATTATAACTTGTATTTTGGCATTGTACAAATTGTAACATGTACAAAAATTGTGTACATGTTATAACCTGTGCAAAATCGCAACTTGTAAATGAGATATATATAGATAAAATGTTGTATTCAGAGGTAAGATTGGTCCCCCCTACTTGAAATGCCTTTCGAAAAGGACATTTTGATAAAATCTAAGGTGTAAATACATTGGTGACTTTTGGTTTTTGTTGATTTCGTTTTTCTACAGTTTATGTTACAGTTTCACTGGTGTTAAACTGATAACCGTAACTGGAATTACGACGATCCCAATATGGCAATGGCAGAAATAGGTAAAATCTTTACAGTCATTTTTCTCAAATGTAGCATGTTTTTTGTCAATAGTTACTCAGCTGCACGGTAAATCTACCTGACGCCTGACGCGTCCGGACGCGTTCAAAATTTGTACACCGAATGTTCAATATTTTAACGTCATATGTTCATGCTTAGAGACGTGTTCAAAGTTTTAACGTTTGTGTTTAAAATATTAACATGTGTGTTCAGACACAGTGTACACCGGTGTTCAAATTCTGATCTGAAAAAGAGGATAGTTGTTTGTCCGATTTTCTATATTTCTAATTGGCAAATTTACAAAGAAATTCATTTAAAAATATGAATGTACACGCAGGATGATGATCTTTGACAAATAATTTAGTAATTGTGAAATATTAAACTTCCAAGCTGGCATACGTGTATAGTTTATGAACTTATTTTATTATTATTACTAGTTTTACTTATAAGTGACATAATTATGCATATTAATGAGGCCTGTTATGATAATATCGTAATAAAAATATGTCGATGTTTATCTTATTTCATGATCCGTTCAGTTTATTAACATTACATGTTCAATCAGTGTTCAAATTGCTCTAAATTTTGAACACATCGTGTTAAAAAAATATACCAGGGTACCAAATACCGGAAACAGATATCGGCTGGTGATTTAGGCGGTTAAACGAAGAAAGGATACACATAAGGTAGAGAACTGGAGAATGGACTTCTATCCCACATGAACACGAAAGAAGTGAGTAACAAGTTAGGATAATCTCCATAGGTAGTTCGAAAGCTTCCTTGTTATTTTCTCATGTCAGATATATATTTGTCAAATATTCATAACTGTTGTATCCAAATTTTCAATATTCAACATAAAAGACGAACTAAAGAACAGTATTTAACGTAAATAACTGTCAGCTTTGTTCTGATGATTTTCTAAACTGCTGAATAGCCAGTCTGTGATCGTCTGTCTGTTATATAGAATAAATGATGATTTTTGACATCCACGTATATTAGTGAACACTAAGTGTTAAGAACTCTTACATCAAGTGTTCAAAAATGAAACACAAAGGCATTAAAAAATGAACACCACACAATCAATTGATGAACACAAAGTGTTAAGAACTCTAACATCAAGCGTTCAAAAATGTAACACAAAGGCATTAAAAACTGAACACCACATATTCAATTGATGAACACTAAGTGTTAAATAACTCTAACATCAAGTGTTCAAAAGTGAAACACAAAGGCATTAAAAACTGAACACCACACATTCAATTGATGAACACTAGTGCAAACACAAGGAACACCATTTTTGACTTAGAAAATTCACTTTTTTTTTATTTTGCAGGAATCGTTAGATTGGAATGTTTGAATTAAAGAACCGGTAGCAAATAAGCCCACGAAGGCCATTTCTGCATGCTATAATGTGTTGGAAAAAGAAAGATGTCAAAAAGGTATGACAATATATGTATATTAATAGCTTATGTAGGTGTATCTTTTCTATATCTGTATACCTTTGGTCAAGAAATCGACTTATGTAATTTATAATGTCAAAACTTGCATTTCATTGCCATAGAATATCAATTTGTACTCTAGTATATATCGAAATTCCAATTAAAGCCTAACAACTATTGCATAATTTGATGCTTCATGAACAACTCTCTTCTATTAATTTTAAATTTTATTTTGCAGGATATATAGACGCATAGACATTACTTGTTGTGGAGGATTTTGACATTAGAAGTTGATGATAACACATAAAATGCCAAGTTGAACCAGTTGATAGCTTCTAGTGAAGATGCACTGAAAAGTTGAGCGTACATTGTGTGTGATCGTACTAGAACTGTTGGAATTTGAAAACTTTTAAACTTTCATTGTGACAAATATCTATATCATAAACTATCTACTTATTACATTGACATGCTTTTTTGGTTAGGATACACATGATGTAGCAACTATATCTTGTCATGTAGAAGAAAATGATTATTTGTGATATATTTAAGTCGGTAAGCATTATGTATGTGATTTCACTGACTGTTACTTGTGATATCATATGGTATTCTTGTGCACTTTTCTTACATATATGCTCATTTGATTATATAAAGAATTACTTGTTAAAATATGTTTTACTGTTGTATTTTGCCTGATTCAATATAGTTTTTATAACAGTTTAATTAAGTTTAGTACTTATGGCAAATTATGTACGCTTAACAATAGAACATGTTCCACATTTGAACACCATCAATTTGAACACCTATGTCAACTGTTCTGAATGTTAACGTCTGGTGTTCTGAATCTTAACATTTTGGTTTTTAAACATGTTCTGTGTGTTCAAAAAGTGTTACATGGCTGTTGAAAACGCGTCGACGTATTAAGATTTTGAACATTCGGAAACGTTAAATCGTTGAACACTAATGTTAATGTCTTTAACATCAAGTGTTCAAAAATGAAACACAAAGGCATTAAAAACTGAACACCACACATTCAATTGATGAACACTAGTGTAAACATTTGGAACACCATTACACGTTCAAAAAGTGTTACAAAAAAGCGTTCAAGCAGTGTTCTATTTATTAACACTTAGATTTACAGTGTGTAAGGTTTTTTTCTATACCGTACGGTGCACTTTAATTGTCTAAGCGCTTAGAAAATTGCCGTTGAAACATTCGGGATGATACTCGAAAAAAAGATAATCGTAATTAAGGTATCAAAAAATGAGAAGATAATCGTAACTGGATAGTGCTTGATTGATGATGACACTATAAATGTCAATCTGATAGCATATGATGAAATTATGGTTATGAATAAATCACAAAAACGTTCCAACATCTTATGAAATTTCTTTTTGTGCACATATGATGTGTAGTTCTAAAAAAACAGCTACATACTAGTATATCATAAAATTGGAAGGGGGAACAAGCTTCAAGAAATTTGGAAATGGGGAAAACACGAACTATGTTAAAATACAGAAAACTGCAGGAACTAGGAATGTCACTAAATATGTGAAAAGGTGAAGAGGCAATTTTAAAAAAAGTTATGATATATGACAATAATTATCGGGCGAAACGCATGTGTCACCCGACATAAGATTTGTGATAAAGACTGTTAAAAACATTGATTTATCCTAAATAAAAACGTAGTGAAATGTCAGTATTCACCTCAGAAGCTAACAAAACCTTAAAATAGACTTATTAAGAAGGGACATAGTTACGATACTGTTGTCAGGTTATTAAAGATTGCATATTTTGGCGTTAATATTTATTCACTTTTAGGGTCTTTGCATCGGAACTAAACACATTTATTTCAAAACCAGTTGTTGGCATGACACGGGTTATGTTCTTCTCATATATGTTATGATGGTATGATACTAAACCCCTAATGTGAAGGATTGTACCTGATATTCATATGACGAAGACATAATCTTTCAATGAGTTTAATTAAAGTCTGGAGCTGGCATGTCAGTTACCTGCTAGTAGTCTGTTGTTATTTATGTATTATTGTCATTTTGTTTATTTTCTTTGGTTACATCTTCTGACATCAGACTCGGACTTCTCTTGAACTGATCTTTAATGTGCGTATTGGTATGCGTTTACTTTTCTACATTGGCTAGAGATATAGGGGAAGGGATGAGATCTCATAAACATGTTAAACCCCGCCGCATTTTTGCGCCTGTCCCAAGTCTGGAGCCTCTGGCCTTTGTTAGTCTTGTATTATTTTTAATTTTAGTTTCTTGTGTACAATTTGGAGTTTAGTATGGCGTTCATTATCACTGAACTAGTATATATATTTGTTTAGGGGTCAGCAGATGGACGCCCCCGGGTGTGGGAATTTCTCGCTGCATTGAAGTAGTTATCAAAGGTACCAGGATTATAATTTAGTACGCCAGACGCGCGTTTCGTCTACATAAGACTCATCAGTGACGCTCATATCAAAATATTTATAAAGCCAATCAAGTACAAAGTTGAAGAGCATTGAGGATCCAAAATTCCGAAAAGTTGTGCCAAATACGTCTAAGGTAATCTATGCCTGGGATAAGAAAATCCTTAATTTTTCGAAAAATTCAAAGTTTTGTAAACAGGAAATTTATAAAAATGACCACATAACATTATTGATATTGATATTGGTGACCTTCTGCTGTTGTCTGTTCTAATGGTCGGGTTGTTGTCTCTTTGATTTCCATTCTCAATTTTATAGTAAATATAGTAACTATTGATTTAATTCATTTATTGCAGGTGGCTATATGTGCTAATTCTGCTCCCGGGAAGCCACTGGTGATTCAAACCTAATCCATACCCTATTATGCCATAATGAAGAAGGAAAAACGTTTAGAGACAGTTTGACGAGAAATAAGGAACTACAGTTTTCATTCCCTTCATTTTTTCTTGGTTTATTTCACAACTTAAAAGTTATGAAGAACAAGGGACGACTTTACAAATAAACACAACCGACAAAAAATTACTTTCAAACGAAAACAGGTTGACGCCCACACACAAGAATGTAACAAAAGAAGCGGTTTAACTGAAACAAGAATAAATGATGAATCCAGTCAGACATTTTTACTTGATACTGATTTATACAATTTACTGCAAAATGCTGTTTCCGTTTTAAAAGAAAGGGATCGTTATGAATATTTTCTCTGTTTTGAGGTGTATAGCAGATAAAACTTTGATTGATAACATTGCATTGCATCTACTCCTTGATGTAGACAACTTTTATTCCACAAACTGTATACAGGGATTACGTTATAGTGAAGAAACTATTACTTTTTGGGTTACAGTAAAAAAAAGTTGTTTAAAGGGAAAGGAATAAACTATTTCCGCGGTTTTAAAGCTCAGGGGTTAGAGAAAGATAATGTGTGCATTCAGTCCAGAAGACTGTCAAATAAATTTTGCTGTCCCATCAAATCCCATGTTAGATTAAGATTCCACTAAATATACAGTTGGACTAGAAAATCCTGGAATTTTAGATACACCATATGATGCTTTTGCCGAATTTGTTTTAGACAAAGATATTTAAATTTCAATAGACGGAATGGAACTTGCTTTAGGTTTTGGTAAAACTGGTGACGAAAATTTGGATGGATTTGAGAGTTCTCCTTCTCTTAAAGAGCGTCAAGAACGATTGGCAAATGAACAAAAAACTGCAAGAAACACTACAGACCAATTCGAAAAAAAAAAACCGATTTAGATAGGGACAAATGAAAACGGCAATATGAACACTCATATCCACCGAGTTATTAATGGAAAAATTTGTTCATTTGTGCAGAAATTTAGTATAAACGTTATATTGGAGGCAAAACATATGGTATATTAAAATGTGGTATACGGGACTTTCGTTTGGAGCAATGAATTGAAAGGATTGCACTTTTGGGATATGAGATATAGCTAATACCCCCCTTTTTTTCCAAAAAAAAAACAAAAAACAAAAAAAAAAAAAAAAAAACAAACTTAAACACGCACACAACATTGAAACTTTGAAAGAAATTAAAATATCTACTTACAACAATAACTGACTCGACAGCTGCTTAAATTCATTTTCCATATCTTTAACAGGTACATTTATATATTAAAAGGTTAAGCATATAGATAAACTCACCATAGAGACCAGAATTAAATTTAATATTTACGCCAGACGCGCGTTTCGTCTACAAAAGACTCATCAGTGACGCTCGAATCCAAAAAAGTTGAAAAGGCCAAATAAAGTACGAAGTTGAAGAGCATTGAGGACCAAAATTCCTAAAAGTTTTGCCAAATACAGCTAAGGTAATCTATGCCTGAGGTAGAAAAGCCTTAGTATTTCAAATAAACAGCTGCGCCATTAGCGCATGATACGCCCGACGCTTTGTGTGGCAGTTTTATGCAATAATCATAAATAGTTTCTGAGAAAGTTTTAAGCTATAATCATAAATTGTTTTTTGAGTTGATACGGCGGGACATGTGAAACCCCCCCCCCCTCTTTTTTTTTACAAAAATACTAAATATCACTAAAATGATTTTTTTAATTAAAACCAAAAAATATACAGATCTTTAGATTGATATAATAAAGAAGTGTGTAAAGTTTTAAGCAATAATCATAAATTGTTTTTGAGTTACGGTGTGACATGTAAAAAAAACCCTCCCCCTTTTTTACAAAATACTCAATAACTCAAAAATAAAATTTTGAATTATCACCAAAAAGTATACAGATCTTCAGATTAATATAACAAAGAAGTGTGTAAAGTTTTAAGCAATAATCATAAATCCTTTTTGAGATACAGTGCGATATGTGAAAAAAAAAAAAACACACCCCTGTTTTAGGTACAAAGTGCCGTAACTCAAAAAGTTTTAATCCTATTTTCACCAAAAAGTATACAAATCATTTGAACATCATAAGAAACAACTATAATAAGTTTCATGAAATTTGGATAAGTCGTTCTCAAGTTACAGTGCGACATGTTTACGCCGGACAGACAGACGGACGGACGCAGGACATTTGTATACCATAATACGTCAAGTCAAAAATTTGACGGGCGTATAAAAATTCAATATTTTGTTAACAGTAAGTTTATGAATATAACCATATCAATGACAATTGCATATTGTTGTCAGTTATAAATCGAGATATATAAATATATACTGACTGGCTTTAAAAACGCAACACTCATTTTGTAGATTTTTTTCACCAAATAATGTTTGATCCTCATACAACTACTATTCATGCTCATCATATGTCTTTCCCTTTCGAAAAATAAACATCTGACTTACCTGTGGTTATTGAACATACCAGATTTTTTAGATCGCACGAAATTTCAGAAAGAGAAATTTCGAGCCAATAAAAGATTTTTTCCGTTTTTTTTTTCTTTGTGAAACAAATCGTTCAATCCTTGGACACACTTTAATCATTTAAAAAATGTTGCATCTCCATATTGCCAAAACTCAGGAATGAAAAGCTGAATCAACTCATTAGAATTCTGCAAACAGGAAAACGTGAAAGTGCTGCAACACAAAAAAATGACGTCAGAAAGTCGTCTTACTGTCCTTCCGACAATGATACCGGTAGACTGGATTTGTTGAAGACCATCAAAAACTAGATCAACATGTAGTGACAATGCAACGTCAATAGAATTTGATTAGACAACGTCATTTGTGAGACAGATCTACGGCCGCAACGTCAACTGCTAACCAAATTGATGAATGAAATTTTGCACAGATTAATGCCATAAATGTTTCCCATTAACTGAACTGGCAAAGAATCGACTGCAGAAAAACATTTAGAGCCTTAAAGTTTAAACCGCATAATTGCCAAAACCCATTGTAATGGGTGGAACAACGGCAAAATCAGAAGGTGCAAAACAGAAACCAAAACATGCCGAACAGAAATGGTTGACCTTTCTGACAATCATTTTGGCGTTTGTCACAGGCAGTCATTGCTTTTGACGGTGACACGTTCATTGGTAAGGGGAAAACCAGGGTTTCAGTGTATACCACAATATTTGAACATCGAAAATGACGTAATCAATTCAACTTTCGAACTGCATTTTTTTCTTCAAACATTTAAGTAATGACAGAACTTTCTATTCATAAGTTTGTTTACAAAAAAATGCATAATTAAAAATGAAAATTGAAAAGAATAATCTAGTGTTGCGTTTCTAAAGCCGGTCAGTATATATGTCATCGTAAAACTGGACATGTGCGTTTTTACACACAAAATACCATTGAAATGCATTGAAGACACATTTTCATACGCCCGTCAAAATTTTTACGGGACGTACTATGGTATACAAATGTCCGGCGTCCGTCTGTCCGTCTATCCGTCTGTCTATCCGGCGTAAACATGTCGCACTGTAACTTGAGAATGACTTATCTAAATTTCATAAAACTTAATACAGTTGTTCCTTATGATAGTTAAACGATCTGTATACTTTTTGGTGAAAATAAGATTGAAACTCTTTGAGTTACGGGACTTTGTAACTAAAACAAGGGTGTGTTTTTTTGTTTTTTTAAAATGTCGCACCGTATCTCAAAAATGATTTATAATAATTGCTTAAAACTTTACACACTTCTTAGTTATATTTATCTTAAGATCTGTATAATTTTTGGTGATGATTCAAAATTTTGCAATTGAATTATTGAGTATTCTGTAAAAATTGGAGATGGAGTTTTTACATGTCGCGCCATATCTCAATAACGATTTATGATTATTGCTTAAAACTTTACACACGCTATATTAATCTAAAGATCTGTATACTTTTTGATTTTGATTCAAAATTCTATTTTAGAAATATTGAGTTTTTTGTAAAAAAATGGGGGGCTTTCACATGTCACGCTGTATCTCAAAAAATAATTATGATTATTGCTTAAGACTTTACACACTTCTTAGTTATATTTATCTTTAGATCTGTATACTTTTTGTGATGATTCAAAATTTTGTTTTAGAGTTATTATTGAGTTTTTTGTTAAAAAAAGTGGGTTTTCACATGTCACGCTGTATCTCAGAAACTATTTATGATTATTGCACACAAGACGACGGGCGTATCATGCGCTCATAGTGCAGCTGTTTATTTATTTTTCAGTTACAAGATTGATCGTTTATATAAATATACAGTGTTAATTTCTATTGTTTAACGCCAGCGTACATTTTAGATAAATATATTGAATGAAAACTACGGTTCCTTATTTGTGCATTGAGATTAAAAATTCGTATGTATTATTACTTTCATTTGTTTACAACTCAGTCTCGTATTGTTCTGGTCGTACTATTGCAAATATTAAATTTCATGACTGTATCATGTTTTTCCATCAGTTTACAATATAACTATCACATGGTTAGGTTTGAAATTAATGGTAAACCCTAGTTTTTAGTGCTTACCGTTTAAATATATTGATATAACTGCACGAAACTTTTGTGAAAGACGGTTTTAATTTTGCAGTGTTGGGAGAGTTTATGTTCTATTTTGAAGGCAATTGTAGTGACCTGCAATACAAGTACCGTTCCATTTGAGTTTAATTATATGTCTTGTGTTTCTGTCTCTGACCTAGGTTTTCTGTATTTGGCATGTGTAGTGCATCATGACATAAGACATTGTTACGTGTACCATGATGAACTTTCGTGCATGACTGCTGTGTATATTTTTGACATGGAACTATTGACCAGAATATGACTTTTTTGACTCTTGACCTATGCACATTGGGTGTGTCATCGGGATACAGTGTGTATATTACCTTGACCTCAAAATATAATTTTCAATTGACCTTGCTTCTGAATATGTAGCATGTAGATGTATTGTCATAAGATGGTGCATGAGTCTAGTGGCAATAAAAACTTCATATGAGCTTGACCGTTGGCCTCAATGTACAACTTGTATATTTTGTTTGAATTAAATGAGGAATTGTCTGATTGGCACTCATACCACATCTTATATCTATTTTAGATATATAAAGATATATTTGTTAGTTTTGTGTAGCACGATTACCCTTTCCTCAAAATCTGCTTTGAGTTTTTTTTTTATAAGGAACTCTTGACCAGACTATGGCTTTTTGACTCTTGACCTCTGCATATTGGGTGTGTCTCTTGGTATGATTACCTTGACGACAAGTCAGGAGTCTCTGTTTTTGTTGATCTTGTATGTTTTTAATTGTAAATTCAGTTTCATGTTTTGGAGTTTGAACTAGTACACACTTTGTTTAGGGGCCATCTGAAGCCCGCCTCCGGTCGAGGGCTTTTCACGCTTTGTTGAAGACCCATTTGTGGCCTTCGACTGCTTTCTGCTCTTTTTTCATGTTACTGTCTCTTTGACACCTTCCACATTTTCATTCTCAATTTTTAAGAATGTTAGGTTAAAATGAAAACTAAATCCTTTAATTTCCGTGAAAAATTTGAGTGGGTCTCATTGGGGTCTAAGCGTGATTTTTGTAAGCGTTACACGTGAAAGTCAAATTATTGTGCCGTGAAAACGGGAATTGAATTCTAGCGGGACACGGGAATTTACAAAAAAAAAAATAGAATTGCTTACGTACATAGTGTAAGCGGGATACGGGAATCTGACAAAACAGTTTGCGGGATCCAGGATCAGAACCCCAAACGAGACCCCCATTAGAGAGACCATTTACTGCTTAAGTAGCACCATGTGCTGCCAGTTGTGATAGATAATGCAAAATGTTTTAATTTACCTTAGATTTCATTTAATTTCATGGACATGCAGATATGGATAGTCTGTTTTTACATCTTAAACATTCACACAGAAGGTATACGCATATCAATAAACTGAACTCAATGCAAAGAAACTTTAAAGTACACTTAGACAGAGAGCTCAATCTAGTGAAACACTTTGTTATGCTGTTCACATGTAACTTGAAATATCATTGTCTGTTACCAAACTGCACCGAGATCCTGAAAAAAATATGCAGTTAATTCTAGAAGTAGAATTCAATGGAAGTAATTAAGCTGTTTACTTAAATAAATGTAATATATGTCAATGGGCCACAGATGCCCCTGCTTGTGAAAAAACATCAGTAAACTTCCACATATAGATGCAGGATTCACGTTATTTTGACCGTTTTGTGACCATATGCATTATGTATAAGTTTCAAAATATTTGGTTAAGGCAAACTGAAGTTGAAGAACGGTAACAATAGATTTAACATTTTTCCTATCTTAAGGCTCCGTGTTGACATTTGTATCATTGGTACTCGTACCACATCTTCTTACATCTAATGACTCATGAACAGTAAAGGTGACGCCACCCAATATCGAACTTCATATATCTGTGTTATGGGGTAATACGCATTGCGTATAAAGTTAAACTTATTTAAGAGAACGGAAACGAAAAAAATCAGCATTTTCTATGTTTTTATAGGGACACGAATTCTCATAAACGGTAAAAGTGACGCTACCAAATTTCAAATTTTATTTTATGTTGTGTGGTATTAAGTATTGTCACAGGTTAGGGGGATGGTGGGGATCCCGCCTTATTCGGTATGTATGTGACTGTCGCATGTCAGAAACCTGTAATTCAGTGTTTGTCGTTTGTTTATGTGTTACATATTTGTTTTTCGTTCATTTTTTGTTCATAAATGTCCGTTTCTATTCTCGTTTGAATTGTTTTACATTTGTCATTTCGGTGCCTTTTATGGGTGACTATGAGGTATGACCTTTGCTCATGGTTGAAGACCATATTGTGACCTATAGTTGTTAATTCCTGTGTCATCTGATCTCTTCTGGAGAGTTCTCATTGGCACTCAAGCCATATTAGGTAAAGGGTGGGGATCCCGTTAACAAATTAACACCGCCTTATTCTGTATGTATGTGCCTATCTCAAGTCAGGAGCCTTTAATTCAGTGATTGTCATTTGTTTATGTGTTACATATTTGTTTTTTATGTAACAAACTAAAGCCAACATAAATTGGGCCGTTAGTTCTCTCGTTTGAATTGTTTTACATTGCCATTTCGTAGCCTTTTATAGCTGACTATTGTGTATGGACTTTGCTCATTGTTGAAGGCCGTATGGTGACCTACAATGTATAGTCGTTAATTTCTGAGTCATTTTGGTCTCTTGTGGAGAGTTCTCATTGACACTCATGCCACATTTTTTTTTTATATTGTGTACAAGTGTGGACACATATGAGTGTGGATAGTATGGTTGGATGTTTGACAGTGTCTTATGACAAAAGGAGTTCTATGTTTTTCCTATATGGTGTTATTAGTTGTGTTGCACGATGACAAACAATCTGAGCATTAGGAGTGTTGTTTATTTATTATTTAGAATTTATGTTCAAGACGGGCACGGAAGAGACATTAATTGCATTAGTTACCAAATGATTATGATAGAATATGTTCCACATCTTTGATTTTGGATACATTTTGTAGCTAGGAGAGCAACACATAATACATTTTTCTAGGTTCATATTTTCATGTGTTTTTTTTTGTAAATGGGAGATGATATCTAGATTTGAGAACATGATATAAGGAGCCTGTAATTCAGTGGTTGTCGTTTGTTTATGTGTTACATATTCGTTTTCATTTATTTTTTTGTACATAAATAAGGCTGTTAGTCTTCCGTTTAAATTGTTTTACATTGTCATTTCAGGGCCTTTTATAGATGATTATGCGGAATTGGCTTTGCTCATTGTTGATGGCCTTACGGTGACCTGTAGTTGTTAATTTCTGTGTCATTTTGGTCTCTTGTGGAGAATTATCTCATTGGCAATCATAACACATCTTTTTTATATGTATTTGCTTACTATTTGTATGGTTCTATTTATATTACTTTGTGGAAGATCGTCAGTATCATTAGTAAAAAAAATTGTTAAAAGGTCAAATTGTTCCTCAGATTAGAATACATTTATTGGTTTTTAGTAATGACAATGCCTGACAAGATGCTAGGGGCTAGATGAGATAGGAAGTAAACTTCTGTGCTGATTTTTATCAATTCTTTGATAATATTTCCTCCAAAGCTGGTCGAAGCAAAAAAAATTGACAAATATGAAAATGATTTCACCAAAAGAACTTTTTTGAGCATGCTTTAAAGACTCAAAACTGCTCCAAAAGTAATCTAATAGAATTTCAAGCATGTCAAGTGGATATTATCAACATCTACTTAATAAGTCTTAATATGTCTAAATATCTAAAAAGTTATAGTATTCAAAAGGTATTGCAAAATTATTCTCTTTTCATTTTTGTTTGTTATATAGATACAAATATAAGTGATACATGTACCACAAATACATGTACAGTATTTGTTGTGGTATGAAAGTGTATACGTAGTAATTAACATTTACTGTTACAATGTTAATTCACACAAATTTATTAGAAATAAACAATTGAATGAAAAATGTTGAACATGTACAATGAAACATAGTTTTAGAAATCAATTAGGCCAGATAGGCCTTATAATTTTTTTTAAACATAATCGAATGACCATTTACACTCAGGACCAAGTCATCAGTAGGCAGTACAGATGTATTAAAACAACCTAGCATCATATTGCTAGTAGCGGGAGTAGCATTGTCGGGTAAATTTGTTCTTTTTATAAAATTTGGTCAAAGGACATATAATGGTTTGGTTCTTTTTATCTCCCTATTACTTACATTGAAGAAAGAGGTGATACTACTTTGACAAATCCTTGTACATGAGAGTTGTCTGTCAAATCTTTATTTCACAAAGAATGAATTGCATAAAAATGAACTGAGCTCAAAGCAAAGTACTTAAATAATACACTTAGACAAAGAGCTAAATCCAGTGATATACTTTGTACTGGCTGCAGGTTCTTCATGAACATCCATTGACCAAAACCATATCTCAATAAAATGCCATACTACATGGTTGGATCAGAAGTCCTAAAAAAGATGGGTTTTTTTTTATCGTATTTTAAGTATGCACAGGTTAAAACTTTCTTGTGGTATAATCATTCAGTATCTAGCAACTATCAATTTGCTTCATGCACAAATTGATATAGGTTGAGCGCTCCTCTGTTGGAAATAAGAACACACCTCCTGGCTCCACCTAATTCAAGTCAACTGATGAAGAAACATTCAAAACTATAAAATGTTATCCAAGACTTTTCATTGTCTATTTACCATTGCCACTGAAACAGTGACATATTTGTACACATATATACATGCAAGACTAAAATTTTAAAGTACTACATATATAAGACCAAAACTGATATTCGGTCTTTACTACATCTTCATTCCCCAAGTCATTTTCAAATTTTCCAAATTTAGCTATATTTAAGCTAACTACTCCTCACACACATGTATAGATTATCAGTTTTTCTACACATGAGTATCGTAAGATATTTGCCAGTGAGCCGCAATGAATATTTTTAGCGAGTGAGCCTAGCTAATGAGCTAAAATGAATCAAATTGTGTACTCAGTCAGAGTTGTTGATATTTTAAGGTATCTTTACACAGAAAACCTGCAAATCTCAGTGGCAATTCAGCACTTTTCATAAAGGGGTGGCCTCTGACTTTCCAAAGGGCTGCCCACTCCTGTCAAGCTTTGATGATTTCCTATATAATCAACTAAATTTTTCCCACCAATAGGAGGATCTAGGGGGCAGACCCCTCCCCCCCTTTTCGTTGGAAAAATTTTGTTGATTATATAGGGAATCACTGAAGCATGACTGGAGTGGGCCCCACCTTATGAAAAGTTCTGGATCCGCCACTGCCACCCCCTGGGTCTGTCTATGCATCTGTTTATGGTTCTGCGTAATAGTACCAACACTGTTTTTTTTTTCACCTTCCTTACTTGGCCCTAGACAGTTGCTTATCTGGTCAAGGTTCTATCACTAGCTATTTTAGACTAGAGATTTCATGCGTACAAATTAAACCGGACCTCAAACGCATGTACTACAGACGAAAAGAGACAAATAATTTTATATATAACCTTGAGTTTACTTCGACTACTGAATACAAATAATTATGTCACGTGATCACTCACTGACGTCACAATTTGCATCGATCTTGCAGTACACTAGACAGTTCGCTCAAACAGTACCCATTATCATGCAACGCAAATGTGATTGGTTATCAAATAATACAGAAATAATGCATGTTTATTTTTAGAAGAAATTAGTTCATCAAAAAGATTAGATTTTCACTTTTGACACGAATAGGTCGGGTTGACATTTCTGTCATCGGGGATAATATTGAGATAAATGGGATTAAACTGACTGTCAAAGATGTCTAGAGAAGCACATCTGGAGAACTTTAACATAAATAAGCCATACTTACCAAAATTACTCTATATTAATAAACCCTATGTCAGTGAAATTTCACAATGATTACGATAAACAATTTTGATACTGACGATGATGCTGGCCACGGTTAAATTGGCGCAAAAAATATTCTTACTCCTATTGCTTTATGTAATAAAGTTTGTATAGAATTGAATTTGACTGAAGTTCAGCATACAAAAAAACCTGGATATGCAGAAGCATGACAATATATTACTGATAAAGTGTGTATATATTTTTGTTAACGAAGTTGCCTGTATACAGCTGTACTTCACTTGAGCGAAAGGATATCTCTATTTGTGAATCGGTTTATTAACCCTTTGAACCCAGGGTCGAAGTTGAAGATGTTAACATATTAACGAAAATTTTTTGGGTTGCTTTTACATCATTGAGGCGACCTATTTTCATTGCGGGGTTTCACATATTTCAAATGGAATTATAGAAAAAATAGAATGTTGTTAGCAGAATTAAAACAGAAAATGATGAACACTTGATTATTTTTAGCAATACATAAATTGGATTGAGGGTCTGTGTATTCACATTATTTGTAACACTCTCCTCAATTATTCCTGTGAAGCGTGTGCTTTATATCGAGGCTTGCTATGCTTTACATCGGCACCACAGTGCTTCAACCAATCAGGGAATGTTTATTTGGGGCATTCGACCTATTCTAACTCAGATTTTTGCACATTTTAATCCAAATTATAGAAAAATGGAATATTGTTAGTACATATAAAATAGAAAATGATGAATACTTTTAGTTAAAGATGAATTGGATGGGGGTTCCGTGTATTTACATTATTTGTACAACTCTCCTTACTGATGCCATATTTTGGAATTTCCGTGACCTACATGTAAATGGTTTGCGAAAATTAATATTTTTATATAGTATAGTAATTAAACTTCAAAAAGTAAATCAGTTCGATTGAAGTATTATACGGCGGCTTCACTGGTGTGCCTTTAAAATACACCTATACTGCACGTACAAACTATGCTGGAGGAAAAACGATGATTTTCCAGTGTTATTTTCAACCCTTTTCAGATGCATAAAGCATTATATTTAGGACTTTTTGGAAATGCCCTTAAATTGTATGATGATCAAGAATAACTGTATTTACCAATTTCATTCACAAATTATTTCTAGAACGGGTTTGTTGTGACGCCTCCGGGTGTGTGAGCTTCTCGCTGCATTGAAGACCCATTGGTGGCCTTCAGCTGTTGTCTCCTCTATGGTCGGGTTGTAATGGGTCTTTCCCGCATAAGCAATTTCACACAGCAAAATATAATGAACATGTTTACTTTTATACAAGTTTCTTTAATAAGGAAGTTTATTAGTAAATTGAGTTGTTTTCGCATCACTTAAGTAATTACATGTAACGAACTAACATAGGTCCAAGTAATGTGCAGTGGCTGATCCAGGGGAGGGTTTTCAGTTGGAACCGCCCCTTTTTTGGGGTGATCAATGCATTTGAATGGGCACATGGTTGGACCCCCCCTTTTCACAAAATGGCTGGATCCACCACTGATGTGTTTCAGTTTAGATTAGAGTAACTGAGACAGATCCAACCATTTTTTTAAAGGGGGGCCTCACCCAGGATAAGCAGAGGCGGATTTAGTATTTTTTCAAAAAGGGGGACCTAATGTAAATTGAGTTTTTTCGCATCACTCACTAAATAACATAGGTCCGAGTAGTGTGCAGTGGCGGATCCAGCAGGAGGGTTCCCGGTTGGAATCGCCCCTTTTGTGGGGTGATCAATGCATTTGAAAGGGGACATGGTTGGACCCCCTTTCAAAATGGCTAGATCTGCCATTAATGTGTTTCGGTTCTGACTTGACTAGCTGAGACAGATCCAGCCATTTTTAAAAGGGGATCCTAACCCAGGATAAAGGGTCAGTTCCAACTGATATCCCTATCCAAATGAATTGATCGTCAACAAAAAAGGGAGATTCAACCTCCGGAATCCCCCCTCCCCTAGATCCGCCACTGACCAGAGACTTAATATGTACAAACCTGACGTAAAATTATGTACTATTGAATAATAAATAATATCACATTACCTCCAAAAATCACATGTTTCAATAATCCAAAAACGATGTTTATGTAAGAAGTTCCCGCGCAAATGTCATGTGTTACCGAAACGGGAAACGCACAAAAGAATTGTAGGTGCATGGTGTCATTCGCATTCCGATTAATTTACACAGTTCAATAAAATATATATGTTAACATTATCTATATTGGTTTTGAATTTAGTTACTAGATCAGAAAAATGATTTGTTTCTCGCAGACAACACAAAATAATATACATATTAACTCGACACTTAATCTAAACATCCCTACAACAAAATGGGACGACCAAACAGATTTCCTAATTTTGATAAACAGCTCACATTGGGATTCAAAGAGACAGTAGAGATACAACTGCAAGTACCATCGAAGAGAACCTGAAAAAAGCCAGAAGGACACTATACAGCCTAATGCATCAAGGACTGCATGGAGAAAATGGACTGGATCCTATTACCTCTGTTAGCCTTCTACAAACCTTCGTCTTTCCAGTAATGTTTTATGGTTTAGAAGTGTTGTTACCTAATGGCAAAAATTTGGACTCAATAACAAAGCAATACAAGAAAATTATAAAACAAATTCTGTCACTACCAGTAAATGTTGCAGATCCAGCAATATATATAATTTCTGGCCTACTCCCGGCAGAGGCAATAATACACAAAAAAGCATTAATCCTATTTGGAAGCATTTGCAGAGCAGACTGTAATGCAACTGAATGGAAAATTGCAGAAAGACAACTTGGTTTAAAAACATTTAAAAGTAACAGCTGGTTTATTGTTCTTAAAACAATATTTTTAAAATATGGAATTCAAGACCCTTATACATCTTTATTTGACCAAACTATAACTAAATTAAAATGAAAACACATGATTAACCAAAAAGTCAACACTTACTGGACTGAACGAATACAACAAGACTCTTTAATGTTCAGCTCTCTACAATACCTTGGTGGAATGTATCGCATAGGAAAATGTCATCCAACCGCATCTACTTGCTCTGCAAATATTCGAGATATATCAAGAATCCCAATCCGTTTAAAGATCCTAACCGGTAGCTATATACTGCAAACAAAAAGAGCTGTATTCAACATCACTAATCCTGATCCGACCTGCATGTTATGTGGAAAAAGTGATGAAACACTGAGTCATTTTCTTCTTGTGTGTACTGAGTTGGAAAATATACGAATGACACTAATTCGTGAAATTATTGAAGTGTGCAGTGTGCTTTTTGCAAAATACAAGCTCAATATTAAATTTGATCTGCTTACAATTCTCATCAACCCATATTATTATTGTGGAGAACAATGGAATTCTAGGAATCTTATATCAGACATTGATCAATTGCTGGAACCTCTCTGTAGATGCTTATGCTACAAGCTTCATGCTAAAAGATATCAACTTTTAGACATTCAAACTAAACCTAGAACTGTTAGAAAGCTTGCAAAGTAGAATGTTCGCATCTTGGTACTGCCCACAATCCCATTTTTTATACTTTTAGATCTTAAAATATACCTACTAATTTCATATTTTCTAGCCCTGCTTAAAGTTAAAGTGTAAATAATTATATCCTTCTAAAGAGACATTAATCTTAAGTTAGTGGATACAGTGTGTTGTAATTATATCCTACTAAAGAGACATTAATCTAGTGGATACAGTGTGTTGTATATATATTTTTTTTCTTTTATTGGTGGAGGACTTTAGAACAGATATATATTATTTATTTTTATTTTTTTTATATAAATTAGATATCCGTGTATATATATTCTTGGTGGAGGATAACCATATTATTACTCCCAATAAGTGGAGGTGTGCCTTTATTGGCAGAAGTTAGACAGATACAGATACAGATAAAGGTGAAATATGTAGAATAAGAATTGTGCACTCTGGAATAAGATCATAAATAAAGCCCTATATAGAGTGTAAACAAAAAAAAATAATGTATGAAATCATTGTTTATTACATCTGCTTGCATAATAATATTGAAGTTGAAACTAACAACGATCACGTGTATCCTGTCAACCCCTGAAACACATAATATTGTCTTCTTGACTACTTCCGCAAACCGTGGTCTGGTAAAATGATATATTGTTATAGTGTATGTTAATAAGTTTTGTAGTATTTCCCGATATTGGTTGAGGCAAACTAAAGTTAGGAGAACGGGACTCATGTTTTTGGATGTTTGGGAAGGACGGACTAGGACTAACACCTTATGCCTCTCCACTATGGCACCAACACACAATTTTATTATCGTTTTTGTAATATTTTATAGCTTATTTTTCAACTAATTAATGCTTACAAACTTAAATTGATTTAAAATATTACAAAAATGTATATGTACAATAAATTTGTCAAATTTGAGACTCCTTGTGAAGGGGATGTATAAAATCATTCGGCGGCCAAAAAAAAAAGAAATCAAAAATTAAGATTAAATATTTATATAATAAAATTGTGAGAGATCTTTTTATATGTCTTTTAACATTTGTTTTGAACAAAACAATTTGTATTTCTATCAAATCTGGCATTATTACAAAACCAATTAAATAAAATTCAGTCGAACTTGAAATAACAAGTGAAACTGTGAACTTCTGCTCACTGATGATACCCCCGTCCAAATGTTCGGTAAGCAGGAAGTTGTCGAGTGATGAATCTGAAAACGCATCACACAGTATAGCTGACTTATATCAAGCCTGAAACCAAATTTCAGAAATCCTTGTAGTGTAGTTCCTGAGAAAAATGTGACGAAAAATATTCATGGGACGGACGGACTGACTGACATACAGACGGACTGATGGACTGATGGACTGACGGACTGACGGAAGGACAGACAGACAGACAGAGGTAAAACAGTATACCCCCCTTTTTTCAAAGCAAGGGGATACATATGCAATCATTCAAATATATATGCAAGTCGTTAACTGGTCAAGTGGCTAGATGCACATATCGTCGGCAAATTGAACGACATGTCGTTTTAAAACTTCTAGAAATATTAACGGAAATAAGGGATGAGTAAAGAAAAATAAATGAAAACAGAACGACTGAATTAAATAAAAGGATGTTCGATATACTGTATATTTCGGTTTATTTTTAAAATCTATACGATGCTTTATTTTTATCTAGTTTCCTAATGAAAATAATTAAAAGAGAAGATAAATACCTTGCAGCTTCCTTTACCGCCGATGCTGAAATGTTTAATGTTATAAAACAATTTTAGCGTCTTTGACCTACTTTATCTTTTTATTCGGATACTTGCGGTTATCTTCTCCAAGTTCAACGGATAGAAACTAATTGCATTCAGAATTCTCATGACTTTTTATACCTTCAACGTATTTTCCAAATCATTTATTTATTATATATAATTATATATATTAAAAGAGAAGATAAATACCTTGCAGCTTCCTTTACCGCCGATGCTGAAATGTTTAATGTTATAAAACAATTTTAGCGTCTTTGACCTACTTTATCTTTTTATTCGGATACTTGCGGTTATCTTCTCCAAGTTCAACGGATAGAAACTAATTGCATTCAGAATTCTCATGACTTTTTATACCTTCAACGTATTTTCCAAATCATTTATTTATTATATATAATTATATATAACTATTATCCGATAAGGAAATTACGATATCAAACAAGAAAAATGCCATAGAGTAACGATTATCATCCCGACTTTTTCGACGGCAATTTCCTAAGCGCTTAGCCAACTACAGTGCACCGTTACGATTCAAATATGATGTATGGTATAGGAAAACCCTGCAGCTGAGTAACTATTGACAAAAACACATGCTACATTTCAGAAAAAAAATGACTGTAAAGATTTTACCCTTTTCACCATATTGGGATCGTCGTAATTCCAGTTACGGTTCTCAGTTTAACACCTGTGAGTTTATTATGACAGTGATAACGACAAATCAGAAGAATTCATTAAGCAAAAAACAGTTCAGATACAGTAAGGAGAGATTGTTTCGTGATATATTTTTCAAAGCGAAGTATCGGAAGTTAGGAATGACAAGCAAGTTTTTCATTCAATTGAAAGCTTATATATTTACATGAAGTAGTGGAGGTCATAGATCTACGATATTTAAAAATGATGATCCGCTTAGAAATAACATTGAAAAATCGGAAACACGAATAGTTATGAAAAATCCAGATTGATTATTATTAACAGGATTCTTACCGAAAATTAACTCTGATATAAAATGTCCCTCCCAAATGTTTAACCTGGATTGATGCTATATATAACTTTAATTTGTCCTCTATTGACCAACGTCTTTAAAACTCTATTCGTGACTCCTCATCGTGGTGTAACGTAGTAGTTAGCAATTTGACAATTGAATAATTTATAAAATTCTCTCTGACCAAAATGCGTGTGCAACTATTGGTAGACTTTTAATTAAGGTATTCAACATGAATGCTCAAATTTTGATAACTGGGGAATTTAACTTGAAAGTATTCAGTGGCGTAGCTTACATGTATGCTCAGATGCTCAAGCATCCACATCATTTTGACAAAAAAAAAAATAAAATAACATAATATATATATATATATATATATATATATATATATATATATATATATATATATATATATATAATTGCATATGTTGTGTCTGAATGTAAGGGTGAGGATATGTGAACATCGTGCAATCATTTCCAAAGCAGTATACGTGGTCTTTCCTTTAAGATCATTTATAGTTTATAATCGCAGAAAAGTGCTGTCAACTTTTTCTACGTAAAAAGTCTACGTCTTAGCGCGTCGTCGGCAACGGCAAGCGCAGAGGATGATAATACGACCTGCAGACATGTTTGGTCTGAGATTGAACCAAGCGGAGCGATGACATAGCAACGTTACTAGTTAACAACGAACACATCATTGCCTGATATCGTTTCCTGTGACATTAAATACGACTGGTATTTATTATGGAGTGTGATTATTTCTGGGCTAATAAATACCCGTTTCAAACTTGGTACAATATTAATTTTATTTTCAAAAAAAGAGTTCAAAAGTCCCCGTAGTGCACATATTTTATCTATTCTAATATACAAGGGCAGTTACTAAAAAAAAAAGCATTTTCTTTCTTTTTTTTTTAATTTAATATCTAAAAAGAAATAAAAGCTTCAGGCCAAATGCAATGGTATATCAATTATGATTTATATTTCCAGTGATATTTTTTGCCTTAAATTACTGGAGAATAAAGGCTTTTTCCACCGGAGAAGAATCCCAATTTGAAAAAAATGACTTAAAATTATTCCAAAAAAGACAACTTTTTTCTCAAACAGTGCAGTCAAGTAGTAATTGTGCATGAATACAAACTGAAAAACATGCCTAAAATGACTATATGTGCAGATTTGAAGGTCTATTTATGTATCATCACTGACAGATACATGGCCTTCATCGTTAAGCATCTTATACTCCTTTTTCAATACTATAAGCATCACTAATGTGGATAAATTTTATCCTGGAGTAGCAGCCTACTTCACTGGGTGTAATGTTTATGGCTTACATCAGAATCATTTAAACAAAAAAAATACTGTAAATCGTCATGGGGGTCTTATAAACTTTAAAAATGAAATTCTACTTTTTGAAAATACATATTTCGATTCATTTTTCAAAAGTCATAAAAAAAATAAACGAAAAAAAATTATGTATCACAGCTACACCCGACAACCACTGATCTCATGGTCCTTGTGACAGATACATACGTACAGAATGTGGCGGAGAGAAACATGTTAGCGTGATCCCAACCCTATCCCTAGCATGTGACAGTGGTGTAACAGTACAACAAAACGAACTATAATCAATGTACTGAGGTATTGAACATCGGATGACCGCTATTTCTGGTGGATGGTCACAAGAACTTGTCTCAAAAAAAAAAAAAAAAAAGAATCACATCTGTACATCTGAAAGTGAGGTTAATGTACATACATGTAAATTAGGCCGTTACTTTTCTCGTTTGAATTGTTTTACATGGTCTTATCGGGGCCTTTTATAGCTCACTATGCGGTATGGGCTTTGCGCATTGTTGAAGGCCGTACGGTGACCTATAGTTGTTAATGTCTGTGTCATTTTGGTCTTTTGTGAATAGTTGTCTCATTGGCAATCATACCACATCTTCTTTTTTAGATATATTTATTTCTGAAACAAGTTCGTGTGTGGTTGATGAATAAATGACAGGGAATTCAACCTTCCAAAAATTGTTAATAAACAAAAAACTTATAAACTTGCAGATATATTTGATGTTTTTCAACAAAGACATTAAACGATAAAGCGTCGAAATACTTCTCATTCTTATTTCTTTTATTGGAGTTCGTTTCTGAAAGACTTACTGTTGTTTAATATCTTTTTAACTGCCAAATAAAATGAACGTTTACTGAAGTGGAACAATTTTACTTTTACCAAATAACATCTCCTTTTTGTTGATGAAGCCCATGCATTGTTAATCCATCGTATTTTGCCGCTATGTTGTATATATATATATATGAGACCGGTTTGTCTTCAACATAACAGGGACTAAGCTTTTTGAAAAAAAATTCTCAGCCTCTGTTTTCAGTATTTTATCGGGTAAACCCATAAACAAAAGTGTGACATATATAAGATCTGATAATTTTAGAAACATATATTAAATCAAATTAAATGTCGAACGTACCTAATATATATATGGGACTCGTACAAACAGTTGAAAGATCACACAGGCTTAAGTTATGCTAAGTCAAATCATAAACGGTGCTACTTAATATATTGTGTAAGTAATGTGTATTTAAGCATAAATATAGACTTGAAATTATACCATAAAACATCTGTTTTAAAAAGAATATTGATCACAAGTCAAAAAGGATAACTGGGACATCAAACATGTACAAGGTCGTTCATGAGAATGTTTAAAGGAAAGCCATAGCACTTTTTATAATGTTCCAAAATATAGAACATAAACAAATATTTTAGGATTATGTGTGCAGAATCCATCCCCTTACATTGAAATTGTTGTTTATTAATTGGTGTTTAACGCCAAGTTCAGCTCTTTTGACATGTGTATGAGGTATGTTTCCTCATTTCCATTCTCATTTTTATATTGTCAAAAAACGATGATATTGTGCATTTTTTGAACCTCCAAACTTGAAGAAGCTCCTTGCCGCAGCATAGGATACAAAACGTTTTGAAGCCAAAAGTTGTCAATGATGATATTGAATCCCTAAACAAAAACACTTTCTTGGTCAGAGGTTGCGGCCAAAGAAAATTATGTAAGACTGGCGTTACAACACAAAAAAGCACACTAAAGGGGTTATGTCTTCGTCAATCTTAAAGTGATGTGCCATTAAGACGTTATTTAGTATTGATAGTTATATCACAACTATTCCTATATGAAATTTGAAGTATTTAGGCCTGAAAAAACCCATCAAAATTAAAGGGCCAACTTTGACCCTCCGTGAACTCACTCCTATACTGTTCGTGGACTTTTCCCGTTATTTTTTTGTTTTTGATTGTGGCATTGTTTGTTGTTCTTCTTTTTTTCTTTCCAGACTGGTTCTCTGTCTTTAATCTGTCTGGCTATGACAACAAGGTATCTGTGATACCCGTATGTTGCAAGGGAGACGCCCAGTCTACTTTCTTTCTAATTGGGAGATGTCACGACGGCGCAGACCATTCAAACAAAACACTGTTTAAAAGATTAGTTTATCCTTTGTTTGAAAAGGTTTACTAAAAAAAGGTTCAAGCCATTAGCTTGTACTCTCATGCAGTCTACGTGCAAAGTCATCTGTTTAAGTCGTGTAAAAACTCATTAAGGGTACCATGCTTGTTAATGAGTACGCCAGCTGTCTGTTTTGTCTATATAAAACTCAGTGGTGCTAAAATCAAAAGTTTAAGGTTACATTAATTTGGAAGTTGAGCATTAAGATCCAAAAGTTCAACAAGGTTCCAAATCTGACCAAGGCAATCTACGTTTGAATTGTTTCACATTGTCATTTCGGGGCCTTTTATAGCTAACTGTGCGGTATGGGATTTGCTCATTGTTGAAGGCCGTACGATGACCTATAGTTGTTAATGTCTATATCATTTTGGTATCTTGTTGAGAGTTGTTTCATTGGCAATCATACCACATCTTCTTTTTATATTGGTATAGAAAACCTTACTTTTCGAACGATTTCAACACTTAATGAACAGTAAAGGAGTACGTTCAGTAAGACCCCTTCTTGGCCCCAAAATATAGCAGTTTTACAAAATTGTAAAAAAATGTAATCTTTAAGCTATTTATTGGAAAGTAGAATGCTTCTTTTACATAAATATGGGCCTTTTTTTGACAATACAGTGCACATATATTGGGTACTAACATCATTAAGTCAAGCTGAATTACTGAAATGTTCACAATTTAAGCATTTTAGTTAAATTTTAGACGGTTTCCATCTTAAATGAAAGTGGCCGCATTCATGTTCATTCATTATATTGAAATGTAAAGTGTATTTGATAATAATAGATAATATATATAAAGGTTGAGTATGAACACGGATGCGGCCACTTTAATTTTTGACAAAAACCATCTAGAAAGTGACGTTTTTGGCATAATTGATAGATTTTCATATTTCAGCTCGAATCGGAGCGTTTTTAATCACTAAATCAGTTAAAATCTTTCCCATACACTTATCGAATCAATTGAAATAGACACTTACAAGTGTTTAAAAAGTGTCTAAAATTTTTCGTTAGATGAACTTGAAATTTGAGGCCAAAATCGGCCCTTCTCCTTTCATGTCAACACACAAAATAGCAAGCCATATGATAATAAGCAGTCAAGATCAGACAGGTTAGTTGTACTATTTCTTTTTAAAAATAGTATCTAGCAAGCATGTAAAAACGAAATTAAAGGGCCAACATTTAATTATATTTTTGCTTTTAAATATAGAAATTGAAGCTACATGATTCCCCTCAGGCTCCCGTCAGATTTAAATGTCACGTTTTAGCTCCGTGGTATATGATACTACTTAGTTTACCCTTTTAATAGCTGACTGGTTATCCAGCAAGATATCAGTTCACGTAAAGTTATGCAGATCTATTTTTGTATACCTAATTTAGACATTTAGTTATGATTTGCACCTTCATGTTTTGATTTTTATTGAGATCTTATAAAGATAGGCATATTGTTAAATGTATTGGAAAGGAGGGAAGAGGCTAGTCCCGCAGTAAAAGTTTTACTTTGATCATCAAAATAACATGTGCCGTTAATTCATGCGTCGTACCGACCAAATTTTAAAATAAATAAAAATAGATCCAACATTAATTGATGTTTTTTAACGGATATATTATTTACATAGAGAGATCTATATATGGACTATGCTTAAAGTACAAATCCAGCCGTGAAATAATGTGCCATTATATATATAAAAAGGAAGATGTGGTATGATTGCTAATTCGACAACTCTCCACAAGAGACCAAATAACACAGAAATTAACAACTATAGGTTACCATACGGCCTTCAACAATGAGCAAAGCCCATACCGCATAGTCAGCTATAAAATGCCACGAAATGACAATGTAAAACAATTCAAACGAGAAAACGTACGGCCTAATTTAAGTATAAAAAATAAACGAAAAACAAATATGTAACACACAAACAAACGACAACCACTGAATTACAGGCTCCTGACTTGGGACAGGCACATACATACAGAATGTGGATTATTATTGTGAAAATACCTAACATTTTAGAGGTGGCACGAAACAGATGTGGATACTAAAAAAAATCATAAGATATTTTAGAGTACATACAATCTGAGACTCTTTCATCTTGCAATAGTAATATTGGTTCCAATCTAAAATACTAAAGTCCTGCTTTGTTCCATAAAAATAATGTGCAACGTAGTTACAGGTATTGTTTTAGGGTGGGATACATTGATTTTGCTAAAAATCACTCTTATTCCACCAAAAAAATCAAGATGCTTGATGTCTTGATTGGCAACATATGTGTTACGTTTGGAGGACGATTTTTTTTCAACAAACAATCGCTATTCCCATGGGAACCAACTGCTCTTCTTCTTGTCGACTTGTACCTTTATTCATACGAGACTGACTTCGGACAGTAGTTTCTTAGGATGTGATAAAAAGAAGTTAGCATTATCCTTTAACTTCATTTTCTGCTATATAGACGATGTTCTGTCACTAAATAATTGGAAGTTGGTGACTATGTTGGACACATCTATCCCATTAAAATTGAGATAAAGGACACAACAAATACAGTCCGTCGCGTATCTAGAAATTTACAATGAGGGTCGGTTGAAAACAAAACTTTACAACAAAAGATATGATTTCAGCTTCCGAATTGTCAAGTTTACATTTCTATGTAACAACATTTCAGCAGGGCATATATACGGAGTATATATATCCCAGTTGATACGATATTCAAGGGCTTGTATTTCCTATCATGATTTCCATTATAGTGGATTGCTGCTTAAAGAGAAGTGTGCCAAGTGTTGAAGTTGAAATCATCCCTTCGTAAATTTAACAGACGACATTACGAGTTGGTTGACTGTTATGGAATATGTACCAATTGTCGTTATCACAATCCCTTCCTCTTTTCCCCAAATGTGATCTATCGAAATAGAACTATCACTGGGTTGAATGCTAGCATGGGCAACATGACGGGTGTCGCATGTTGAGCTTTATATGTTTCCACTTTCGGGGCAAGTGAGATCACCCCCGGATTTTGGTGGGGTTCGTTTCCTCACTCTAATTTTTCTATGTTGTATTTGGTGTACTGTTGTGTGTTTTATGACTTTTTTTATGTTTGTTTGTCGTTGTTATTTTATCTTCGACTACGAGTCGGAATGTCTTTTTGGTATCTTTCGCCTTTTTGCTACTTTATATATTATTATCTGTTACTTTACAAATATTAATTCCCCTTTCTTAAATTAGAAACAACGTTGCTTATCTATGTTTGCTTTTCCTTTTTCTTTTTTTCTTTTCTTGACATACAACTAGGAATATGAGAAAATAACTGTATTCAGTTTAGGATATGGTTGCGCCATCTATTCACCACTGACTCCCCTGAACTGGCGATGATTACATATAAGAATAAAAGACTATTGGTTAAAGACAATAGTCTTCTATTGAAGACAGTAGTATGCCCCTAATGTCTTTGCTGGTTCGGGTCTGGTGTTGGGTTGATGTCCACGATTACTATTCATTCCTTTATATTCCTATTTAGCATGTTTGACTTATCTTATAAATACACTGAATTGAGACTTTTGGTAGGGAATTATCAGACGATTTGTCTTTTCCATTTTTCAGTAGTTGTCCTTATCAAATATGTCCATACATGTTCATTTTATAATTTTTCAATTTACAAATATTTGTACATTTAACGAAAGTTGATATGCTTCCAACTGCTTTGAAGAAGACCAATTTGACCATTCTACAAGTTTTATTTTATATTGTAGCCACAATTTCGTTCTTTTCTTAAAACTGGTTTACCGTTTTCCAATTTATTTTTGTTTGAGACTGATCATACAAATCCTAATAAAGAAAAACACTTTAAAAAGATTTATATGCAAAGTTAAGGAGTGTCTCTGTTAAGAAAGTTATCCGTCCGATTCGGAAGAGATGGTTTCTGAACTATATCCGGCGAGACTGTTGAACTTCTTTTGGAGATATCAAGACTTCCTTCATAAGTTGTATTAGATTTATAAATCAGAAATACTCGGAACGTCAAGCTCAATATTATGCTCTCTCAAAATGATATTTCGTGAAATGTTAGGATGTTGCATGTTGAATAATAAGAACTACCGGTTTATATTATATTGTACGTGAATTGTTTTTGCACTCTTACTTACATTTACATTTCAAAGAGTATTTGTATTCATTATATAGTTATATATGCTTTGTATGAGCATTTTATAATTTGTTTGGTCCGAACAGTTCAGCCACATTGGAGGTATCAATACTGTTTTTTTCATTAAAATCCATTGCCAAGTATAGGACATGACAATTGTGTGTAATACATCTATGATTAGTGTTTTAACAGTAGATTTGACTTTTGAATTACAACTGCTATTATGGCTGGGAATAATACCTGTATATGTTAATACCAGTTAGAGATAAAAGAGGGATGAAAGATACCAGGAAATAGCCAAACTCATAGATCGAAAGCAAACCGACAACGTCATGTCTCAAAAATAAAAAGACAAACATATAAACAATAGCACAGAAGACACATTATAGAAAACCAAAGACTAAGCAACACGAACCCCATCAAAAATAGGGGGTGATCTCAGGTGCTCATCTTGAAAGTTGTTTTTCATATCAAAACATTTTACTATACATTTCCTTGAAAGGCAATAAGAAAACAGATATCTCTATTTTGGTTTTATAAATCATAACGAACTCCAAAAAAAAAAACCAAATGTTTCACAGCTAAAGGTGTAATACCAATCATTAAAGGAAACCATAAATAAAATTAAATACATGTATTATACAATTACTGTCTTTTGATGAGGTAAATATATATATTCCTGGAAGCATGGAAGTATTATATTGACCCATATAATACTTCCATGCTGGAAGCAAACAATAAAAAAGGTAAATTTCTTCTGAATTGGACAAATTGTAGAATTTTCGTGAGAAAAAAGTATATGTACATAAGTTTTATAATAAAAAGCAGTAGCCATTTAGTTATAAAAAAACATATGCATACTTTTGTTTAGTTTGAAGTTTCATATGACTTCCATTCGTTAAAATTAACGGTTGATATTGTGAACGTAGCACTTTCCATTTAAAAGGAAAGACATAAAGCCATGGTATCCTTGAAACATACTAAATAGGAAAGGTGTGTGCAAAGTGCAAAACTAGATTTTGATCTTTATAATTTTGTTTACATGAATATTATATGTTTTATAACCCGAATCTAGTTTATCACGATACAATTGAAATTCAAAATTAAGTTAGTACATTAAGTAACTTTAAAGTCTGGTCTGTACCAAGCAGATTGTGTACCAACGTGAAGCAACTAAAAAAACAAAATTAAGCGAGCTTTTACTTTAATGTTAAATTTATCACTCTTAATGCATGAAATATATGAATATTAATTACCATAGCGACTAAAATTATTTCTGTATAAATACACTAAAATCATTCAGATGAGGCATAACCCCAGCTACTGTAGACGAAAGGTAAGTTGTTTTCACATATTTTAACATTTAATCTATTTGTATTTCTGCTTTTTTGTCAGTTTAGTATTATCTTTTTTTTCAAGTTTTAATTTTAAGTATAATTTTTAGAATTTTTTAACGTAAAGATTATGGTAGATTAACATTAATATCCCACTAATAACATTAGAATTAAAGATATCCATCAAAATCATTAAAAAGAAACGGGACTAAAGCATTAAAATAAAAAGATTTTTGTAAATCTATGATACTTGTGAATATTTATTTGAGTAAAACTTAAAAAATAAATAAAAAAAACCCAAAAACATAAATCTGTTATACAGTAAAAGAAAGTATTTGCAAACTCTGAAAAGGTCAATGCAAAATATAAACACTTTTTAATGATTTAAAAATAAATAAATTGACTTTGATTTTACTCGAAGGGTTCATTTTGTATTTCATTTCACCGTACGTGAGTGATGGTGATACTTTATATTAATGTCCAGGTGTAGAAATTGGAATTTTTCAGCGGAGGTAGTTATTTAGTTGACCTGTGTTTAGTATAGCCACATTCAATTTGCAACTTTTTGTATGTCCCTAAACCTTCATTATACAGTCTTAGATAATAGTTATTTTACCTATCTGCAAATGTTGAATAAATGAAGTATAAGAAGCTAATAGTATGGAGAAGGATCCTTGATAAAAAGTATGAACTATTCTAAATACTAGCGATACTCTTATCCCAGGCAAATAACCTAAGCCATACTTGGCAATAATTTTTGGAATTTTTGGTTATCAATGCTTTCATCTTTGTCTGGCTTGCTTTGTTATTTTGACCTGAGCGTCACTGATTATATTATAAGTTTTAGCTTGTCGTAATGTTCTATTTAATATTTTTTTTTGTGTGTGGTTCTCTGTCTGTATGTCCTCCCATTTATTTGTATTGTAGTCCTGTCATGTAATGTTGTCATTTTAATGTTATACTCAACGTTGCCATAAAAGCGGGAGGATTGGCTAGCCACAAAATCAGGTTCAACCCAGCACTACTTCTTAAAATGTCCTGTACCAAGTCAGGTAAATTTCCATTGTTATATTATAGTTCGTTTCTGTGTGTGTTGCATTTTAATGTTTTTGTTGTGTCGTTGTTCTCCTCTTATATTTGATGTGTTCCCCACAGTTTTAGTTTGTAACCCGGATTTGTTTTTTTCTCAATCGATTTATGAATTTCGAATAGCGTTATACTACTGATGCCTCTATTTAAAATTATCGAACTAAAATAATTATTTAACTTTTTGTTGTTGTTGCGGTACAGTAAGATGGACATATTTGTAAACTTTATGTACTCAAGAAATGTATGTTAACCTAAATTGCTATTTTTCTTATGTGAAAAATTGATAATTGTTTTCGGTATTTTTTTATATACATATCTTTCCGATTAAAGTAACAATCTTGTTGGTGACATTTGGAAATACACATGTAAACTTTTCAAATAGATAATGTTTGGGGAAAATATTTCAAAGTATACTATAGTGCCTAACAAGATTTTGTGAGGGAATTCGATGTTTGCTATACCACTGTTTATTTCAACGCACTTTATGACAATACTTCTGTACCAATCGAAATGAAATTTTTTGCAGTGTTTTGAGAAATGATTTTACTTTGTAGAAACGTATTGTTTTGGAAACATTTTATGTTTTAAAAGGATAAATTTTCTGTATAAAGTCAATACTTATGTGGACTTTTGAAGCCCAAACTTTGTATGGCCTTAAATACATAAATGAAAGATAAAAAAACTGTACCAATACAGAACGACATGTTAATGAAATTATAGCAAAACTTTTGGTTGACAAATTTTTATTCGTTATCGCAAAAAAATAAATTTTGAATATCTTACATTTTCTCCCTACCCAGTTTACCCCTATTACTTATTATAATGTGGACCGGTCATTGTTATCAAATATTACGCAATTTGATTGGGTTAAGTTATTATTAGTTTACCTTCAAACTGTCTATACTTTTCTTACATGACTATTGATTAAATCAGAACGTGCATGAATGTGACAGTAACTAAAATAACCTTTAAACTGGACACTGGATGAGTCCATGTTATGTTTTATCAATGAAAGTATAGGTATGAAAGGTAATAAATGCCAATTCTTCTATTTTCACAAAATTTTCAAAATACAAAGTAAATAGATTATTTTTTAATAGTCAATTGCGGAGAAAAACAGAAAAAGTTTACAAATAAAACGTTTTATTCCAATCAACAAGTCATTTTTCGGAGAGAAATGCCGAAATACACTTTACACACGGCTACGCCAGGTAAAATTATTATTCATCTTACAAAATAACAACATTTTTCAGTCTCATTGGAACATGCTAATTACAATTAATCCCAAACTAAGGAAGTCATTAAATAAAGTCAAAATATGTCCGATCTACCTATTTTTGGAGCAAAAAGTCAATACGATCGTTTTAAGGTCAATTTCGTCTACCTCACAAAATCTTGTAAGCCACTATAGTAATCTAAATCATTAAACAGACAAAACAAATGTCAGATAAAGAAAGGATAACTAAAATCGCAAACAATCAGAAATATATATTATTTTTGTTTTAATTTTAGTCTATTGAAAATGTGGAGACAGTTCATTTTTATATGGATGGTTCTGATAGGACTCCATGTAGCAAGTATGTATAAATTAAACGTGATATAAATATTAAAAGATGGCGTACTGCCTGCCTTAGGATGAGTGGGACTCTACATCATAAGTGGTGTGGGCCGTAATTAACATGAGTTCATCTCGAGAAGACCCAAAGACTGGTTTATATATATTCTTGTTTACGATTTTAATCCAAAGGTCTACTGATTTGTAATCCCTTTACGTCCATCGTCGATGACAAGGAAGATACCGTTTTGCATGCTTGAAACATAACAAGATAACATCGTGTTTCTAAGTTTTGAACAAGAGCTTGTGCCGATCTGATATCTAAGATGACTAATATGAGTCAATATTGAGTTAGACATCAGAGGTCTTCTTTTCGACAACCTCTCAATCTTTTTAAATCAACAAAGATGTGAAGCATCATTTAAATGTGAAAATGTACTAATCGAGTGTTGTTTCCAATGAAAATGTGCTCGTTAAATGTTGGTTTCATTTTTTACATGAATGCTAACATGTTCTTTATATTTTCCAAACTGTTAAATGTAAAAGAGGCGATTATTCTTTCCCTATTGTTAATTTCCCATTTTTGAACGGAGATGTTCCTGTGACACCAGCTTACGGTGTTTATACATATCACAGCTCGTTCGCTATTACCGTTTAGGATTTCAATAAACGTAATCGATGTATAACTGGTAATTTTAGTCAGTGATTTTGGTTTGACGAGCCTGGAAATATAGATACGATCCGGGTAAACTTATCGATCCTTTTAATAAACTGATTCTAAAAGATTACCAATTCAACAATGTAATTGGATCTTTGAATATTGTTTTTTTTGGTATAAAGATTGATTTTGATATCAGTAAATTAAAATCAACATAAATATCAGCTCACATTCACGATACTACAATCTATCGATACCTATATTTTGACATTGCAAAAGGTCATGTTTTTCTCTGACTGTTAATTACGTCTGTAAACTACTAGTAAACACATTAGATGTTGGATGAATACTTATTGTCAATTTAGTCTTAGATGCATGATTTTTTAATAAGTTGTATCGATCTGAAGAGTTGAGTTCTTTTCAGCTTATTTTTTATAGTTTATTTTCATGTTGTACTGTAACACCACTGTCCCAGGTAAGGGGAAGGGTTTGGCGCCATCAAACTATCTTAACCGCTCCATATTCTGTATGTCCCTGTCCCCAGTCAGGAGCCTGTAATTCAGTGGTTGTAGTTTGTTGATTTATATCATATTTGTATTCGCCATTGTTTTGTTCCTAGATCAGACCGTTACTTTTCTTGTTTGATTTATTTTACATTTGTCATTTCGACCTTTTTATAGCTGACTATGCGATATGGACTTTGATCATTGTAGAAGTCCGTACGATGAGTTATGGTTCTTGAAAGATTGAAAAATGGAGTTGTCCCTGCATTTACGCATGAACTGTTCTACCAAAGCTTCCCAAATTTTAATATGTTGTTACTAATGAAAGAATGGAGGTCAAGTTCAATAATGACGAATTTGACTTTTACCGTTCATGTTTGATTTATTTTACATTTGTCATTTCGACCTTTTTATAGCTGACTATGCGATATGGACTTTGATCATTGTAGAAGTCCGTACGATGAATTATGGTTTTTAATTTTTTGCCATTTCGTCTCTGGTAGAGAGTTGTCTCATTGGCAATCATTCCACATCTTCTTATTTTAATACTAGATTAAAATAAAACATCAGTTGAATGATAGGCGAATGACGCTACATAATTCTGACTGGCACGATTTTGTTTCTTTGAACTTCGTCCGGTGACTCACAAACAGAAGTCAATCCTGTAATGTATTAAAAAATGAACAAATTGAGATGCGATAGATACCAACCGAACTGAACAAAAAAATAACACGACGGGTGCCATATACGGTGCAGGAAATGCTTACCCTTCCGGAGTACCTGATTTCACCCCCAGTTTTTAGTGGAGTTCGTGTTGTTTCTTATTTATTATTTATAACTGTTGATGTAAATGTCCTTTGGTTTTTTGAGTCTTTGTTTACTCCTTGGTTTTGATTGTTATTGTCTGTATACGTCCATGCATGAGACCTCAACAAAAACCCAACAAAACGACAAAAATAAAACCAATAAACGTTCAAAGGATGACAAACAGTACTCATCAGTAGACAAGTGTCCATGTTATATTTCAAGCTCTAAATCATCCAGAGGCTTTACAGGTTTTGAACAGATTACTAGTACACAGAAACAATATACGATGTGACAGTTCTCAAAATAACGTGAAAATATTAAGATAAGACCCCAGCAACTAAAGACGATTTTTTCTCACAGACAGGGACATGAACACGTGGTGCCTGGTTTGATTTGTGTCATTGAGTTGCAATCTTGTTAACATTTGTTTCACATATCTGTATTTATTTATGCGTGTATGTTTTATATTGTTTTAATACGGAAGCCGTAAGGGGACACACAAATAATTAGAAAATATTTTTTAATTCGAGATCATGATAAAACATTACCGTTTTACCGAGATCTCGATACAAAATATATCGTTATCTTGATAAAACAAAATTGTTATATCGAGATCTCGGATTATTATATCGTTATGTCGATTTATTATATCGAGATCTCGGATTATTATATCGTTATCTCGATTAAATGAAACTATTATATCGAGATCTCGGATCATTATATCGTTATCTCGATTTATTAAATCGAGATCTCGGATATTTATATCGTTATCTCGATTTATTAAATCGAGATCTCGGATTATTATATCGTTATCTCGATTTTTTAAAATATCGTTATCTCGATAAAACGAAACTGTTATATCGAGATCTCGGATTAGTATATCGTTATCTCGATTTATTAAAACGAGATCTCGGATGATTAAATCGTTATCTCGGTTAATTATATCGAGATCTCGATAAAAATATATCGTTATCTCGATAAAACGAAACTGTTTTTCTGAATTCGTCATTTTGATGTTATCTTATAAATATTCAATCAAAGTACTCTTTATAATTTTTAACTGACGTAATTCATTAATTTATTTAGTTTCGGAGAATAAACTTGTGGATTTCCCTAACTATTATTAACAGAAATTCCTTGGTTCAATGTATGGACGACCTGAATACCAAAACATATATATAAATATTAAAATACTCAGCATTTATTTTTTTATTTTTACGTTACCTTTGCTGTCCCGTAATTATAGATATAACATGTCCATTGTGCCGTAATGACCATTAGAGGGGTAACGGAGTACCTAATTGTGAAAGTTAAGAAATACCCAATTTTGAATAATGGACTGCTGCGACCCCTCAGGCTCTAATTACAGATTTACATTATATCTCATTCGAAAGCCTATTAATAAAGGAACAAAAGGTATATAGTCAATATGTTCTGCAACGCATATTAGAGGAGAAAGGAAAGGACCTAAAAATGGAAATCCGGGTGAACATTATGAAATAGCTTATTAACCGGATTTTTGTGACAAAAATGTCGATTATTGATTTGGGGATGTACGGCGGGCGGCCGGGCGGGCGGGCGGCAATCAAATGTTGTCCGTGCATTAACTCATGAACCGTTCAACGAAAGCTTTTAAAATTTTAATATGTTATTCCTGACAACTATACGAAGGTCAAGTTCAATAATGGCGATTTTGACTTTTACCGTTCAGGAGTTATGGTTCTTGAAAGATTGAAAAATGGAGTTGTCCCTGCATTTACGCATGAACTGTTCTACCAAAGCTTCCCAAATTTTAATATGTTGTTACTAATGAAAGAATGGAGGTCAAGTTCAATAATGACGAATTTGACTTTTACCGTTCAGGAGTTATGGTTCTTGAAAGATTGAAAAATGGAGTTTCCAGTCGTGTCCGTGCATTTATGCATGAACTGTTCTACCAAAGCTTCCGAAATTTTAATATGCTGTTACTGATGACAAAATGGAGGTCAAGTTCAATAATGACGATTTTGACTTTTACCGTTCAGGAGTTATGGTTCTTGAAAGATTGAAAAATGGTTTTTCCCGTCGTGTCCGTGCATTTTCTCATGAACCATTCAACCAAAGCTTTTGAAATTTTAATATGTTGTTACTGATGACAAAATAGAGGTCAAGTTCAATAATGACGATTTTGACTTTTACCGTTCAGGAGTTATGGTTCTTGAAAGATCGTAAAATGGCGTTTCCATTCAGGTTGTTTCATTTACTCATGAAACATTCAATCTAAGTTTTTCAAATTTTAATATGTTGATACTGATGACAAAATGGAGGTCAAATTTGATATTGACGATTTTCACTTTCACCATTCATCAGTAATGGTTCTTGTGATATTGCCAGGACACAAATAAATGTTAATAAATCCGGTTTGCTGTCGTTGTGACAGCCTCTTGTTTTGAATAATGGAATGAACTTCTGCGACCCGTCAGCCACAAATTAAGGAAAAGTTTATACACCATTTGAAAGCTTATTAAAAGAGGAACAAATGGTTATAAATAATATGTGCCGCAATGACCCTTAGAGGGGTTACCGAGGACATAAATGACAAAATACGCGTGAAAATTAAGAAATAGCCAATTTTGAATAATGGAATGGACATTTTGAATATTGGAATAGATTGTTGCAACCCTTCAGCCCCTTATTCGAAATATACATTATATCTCAATCGAAAGCTTATTAATATACCATTTTATCCTTCTTTCTATAAGCTTTCAAGTAGTGTATAAAGGGGCCGAAGGGTATGTGTTTCTCCTTTAATAGGCGTTGCGGAATATATTGACTATATATGTCTTTTGTTTTCTATAAATAAGCTTTCGAATGAGGTATAAGGTATGTATGTAATTAGGGGCTGAAGGGTCGATGCAGTCCATTCCATTATTCAAAATATCCATTCCATTTCAAAATTGGCTATTTTCATAATTTTCACGCGTATTTTGGCATTTAGGTCCTCCGTAACCCCTCTAATGGTCATTGCGACACAATGGACATGTTATATCTATAAATATGGGATGAGAACAGCAAAGGTAACGTAAAAATAAAAAGATAACGTTGAGTTTTTTAATATTTATGTATATGTTTTGGTATTCAGGTCGTCCATACATTGAACCAAGGGATTTCTGTTAAAAATAGTTAAGGAAATCCACTAGTTTATTCTCCGAAACTGAATAAATGAATGAATTAAGTTACAAATTTTAAAGAGTGCTTTGAATTTTTCTTTCAGTGATTAATTTGAATATTTGTTAGATAACATCAAAATGACGAATTCAGAAATACAGTTTCGTTTTATCGAGATAACGATACATTTTTATCGAGATCTCGATATATTTAACCGACATAACGATGTAATAATGCGAGATCTCGTTTTAATAAATCAAGATAACGATATAATTATCCGAGATCTCGATATAACAGTTTCGTTTTATCGAAATAACGATACAATAAATCGAGATATGTAGGTGGACTTGCATTACTAATTATACATCTTATCATTTATTATACAGAAGCCGACGAATGTTCCGAAGGTGAACTAGAATGTGACAGATCAGAACAATGCTATCCAGAGGAGTTAAGATGTGATGGGACTGCAAACTGTTGGGATGGAACTGATGAATGTGGATGTGAAGGTTCGTGACACACATTATTTCAATCTCCGGCGCAGAGCTCACATCCGTTCCGTACTTCCTTCGTATCACTGCACTTAATATATGACCTCTGCCACACATTGTGTGGAATTTGTCTTCAAACCGATTTTCAACGCTAAAATTCGTACGGCAGAGGTCATTGTATTGTTGTGTACTATGTATACGGAAAGGAAACGAGCGCTGTACGGAGGTTGACATTATTTTTGTTATTTGTTTATTGATTTGGTTAATTGGGTGTCCTGTTTTCTTCTGTCATTCTTTTCTATGAAAGAACAAAACAAAGAACAAAGAAAAGGTAGGAGATTGGATATGATTCAGAAATAAATCTGCTGTAATGTAATAGAATAAGTAAACACAAGTCTTATATCTTTATTATCGTATTCAGCTATATCCAATATCCACGAAATCTGCGAACAAAGTTATAAGCATAAGTATTTCGCCGTTTCATAATCTAAAGGACTATGAAAAATCTCATTGTTCCTACCCCAAAATGATAATAACGTTACGTCATTGGTTACCTTTCCATTTGTTAGGAAAAACAATCACAACGTTTTGATGCACGCGTTTAAAACATATTACCCAGAATGCATTATATTCTGAAACGGCAAATTGAGTGCAGTGATATAATTTCTAAAAATTAAGTTTCAGTACTGTTGACAACACACATTGCGAAGGAGTGGTAACCAATAAAAAAACCAATAACAATACTTGTGCACATTTTGTTAATTGGTGGTACCGAATAAAATGGTTTAATTCCATCGTTATTTGGGTGAAACTTGAAGCATTCTTATTTATATCAAGTGGTACACTATGTTTCAACTTTTGAAATGTGATTTTTCTGTATTATTGCAGAATATGTTTGTCCAGGTAACCGACTGAAATGCCCGGATGATGTTTGTGGAATGGAAGATGGTAAAATGTGTGATGGTCGTAGCGATTGTCCGCGCCACAAAGACGAACAAGATTGTGAATGTATGAAACTTTATTCTTTTCTTGTTAGTTTTGGTCCTTTTTTATCTGAACAACTGAACGTTTAGTTTCTGGGTGAAAATTTGTATCAACAATACTTAATTATAATATCAAATAACAAAAGGCTCTTCAAACATTGTATACTCAGGTCTCGAAGAAAAAAAGTGCCAATGTTAAATATATGAAAAATCTGGAGAGAGTCATTTCTCGCAAACATGGCTTATATCAGGAAAACAAAAACAAGGACCTTTCATTGTTTTTCTCCTTTTTTTTAGTTCCTTTATTTACATAAAATGGATACCTGAAAATAAATAATAAAATCAGAATAAAATTTGTAAAAAAAAAAATGACTTTACCTATTTTTATAAAACTTGGTATATTTATCACTTGTGATAAGGACTATGATCTGAGAACATCAGGTACTGAATTACTGGCGGCCATTTTGAATGGTGGTCATTTTGAAAACAAAAATTTCAAATATTTAATTATTTGTAGTTTTATATATATATATATATATATTTAAAACTAGCTTATCAAATCATTCGTATAGGACTGTTGCTATTTGTATTTGGTATTCACCATGTGGTCAAATAAGCACTAATGCACTATTAACCAAATGAAGGTATCTAATACTTTGACAACAGAATATAACATATAGATATATGACAACACTATGTCGAAAAAGATTAAACTTGTAGATATTGAAAAGACTGGAAACACTGTAAAACGTAGTAGTGAAATAGACTGGAAAAAATGTATGATATGCCAAGAAAGAACACAGGAGGACCTACAATTCCCAGCAGATAACAACAGAATTGACATTGACATCGGAGCTGGCTATCAGTCCTTTGATGCGTCATCCAAAGATGCTGTGCTTTGAATTGGTTTCCCTCATTAATCAACTTGGAACAGTTAAATGAAGGCCACGGAATTGCACGAACACTTCCGAACCATAAGGCGAAATGGCATAAATCATGTCGGAACGACCCTCTATTTTAATTATTTAAAGTTAAAAAAAAAACATTGGCTGAAAGTACAATGAAAATAAAACATAATAGGACAGGATAATTATAGCTCCCCCAAAATAGAAATGGTTGCTCCCTTGGATCTGCTGTATGTATGCAACATTTGGCAGCCTACAAGACACATAAGGAAATCATCGAAGGATTAAAAATATGCATGTATTTAATATTTCTGACTTGCAGATGGCTTAATCATGTACGTCAGGAGATAGAAGATGATGACAGAAATACCAAGAATATGACATGATCTGCATTTCATGCAAATCTATCTCAGACTCATGCAGTTGCAGTACCACCTTTAGACATAAGTTCAGTTTTACCATTGTTTCAAGAGGAAGCAAAATCCACTGCCACTCTATGACAATTATTAAAGAGTGTGTGTCTTTCTTGAACCCAGGACAAATACCATTAATGGAATGTGATCAACCTCTTTCGGTCCTTGCTAAAAACATTCAGTGGAATTGGCCTGCAAGATACGGGGAAAATCATATTGTAATTATGTTTGATGGTCTACATATTGAGATTGCTGCTTTGAGAACAATTGGAGATTGGCTACAAAATAGTGGATGGGTGAATGCTTTGAGCCAGTCAAAGTTGCATCTGCTGGAGCAGTAGAATCATTCCTCAAAGCATCCCATGTGACCCAAACTAGACATGCCCATCAAGTGACTGCTTGTTCCTTACATATTAAAATGCATAAAGCCTACAGACCATATTTAGACAGAGCTGATAATCAAGCGGAAAATACTATCAGCTTCGAAGAGTGGAAAGAAAGGAAAGGAATTGAGAGCCCTTTGTCACATTTCTGGTCACTTACATTGAAGCTGGAACTGATCATTCTTATATTTGTTCGCTCTCTCCGTGAAGGGAATTTCAACCTGTACAAAGACTCTCTCACTATGTTGATACCTTGGGTTTTCGCTTTAGATCACCCTAATTACGCTCGATGGCTTCCTATTCATGTTCGGGATATGTTGTTATTGGACACAATAGCACCCAGTATTGCTACAGAATTTGAGAGCGGACATTTCGTTGTTCACAAAACGCACACCACATTCTCTGCTATAGCTATTGATCATGTTCATGAACAGAACAACAAGCTAGTAAAGGGTGAAGGTGGAGTTATTGGACTAACAGAGAATGCATCTCAACTTCTTCTCTGGATGGTGTGTGACCCAGAAATGGCACGTGCAGTCAATAAACTCGAGTTATCACCAGAACTTATTAAGCATGAACAAAGTAAAGGTTCAGATGTTAGACACCATGAACAGGTTGAAAGTAAGCAGAAGGCTTTTGTGAAACAAGTTATAGCATTCACAGCTACAATAGAGAAAATGGGAAATCCGTTTTTGGAGGAATTAGAAGATCTTCTAGTATTGGACACACGTGACATAGTAGATCCAAAAGTTGCAAACACAGTTAGAAATATCGAACAAATAGGGAATGATAAGTACCATGAGTACGTGAGGGAACGTCTTGACAATAGGACAACACCACTATCCGATCCGAAGTGATTCAAATGAAAAAAGACAAATTAGCTCCTTAAAACAGAGTTGCTCTTTATTTTCCCAGCTGTATGTGTCTTGCCAGGGTCGTGATAGTTGATCTTGATGACTTTTTCGTGATGTGAACCAAGCTTACCCACCTTTACTGTCCCAGTTTGGTCAGTTGAGACTTGGCTCCAAGAAACACCATCACCTTCCATCTGGGGTTGGAAACGGAACAAAGAAGGGCTATGGGAACCATTCTGGACATCGCTACAGCAAGCGTCAGAGTCCTCTGCTGAACTTGTGGATGTAAAAGTGAAAACGGTTGCAGAGGACGATGTTAATGTGTTAAGGCATCATTCAGTTGTACTGCTCTGTGTACATGTGGAGGATAATGTGATAGGGATTAATAGACAGTGACCGCTATTGTATCATTTGACAAAATTGGTACTACTAATTTATTTTGTGATTTTTAAGATGTCATTGAGAACATATGAGCAGTTGATTTCGTTATGACATTAATTATTGTATGATATGATACTAACTATGCTCATTATGCCAATGGAGGTTTTTTAAAAGTTTTTTTTTCAGATAAACAATAACAACCAAATGTTTATTTCATCGATTTCAATTTTGAAGGTCGACCTATTTTGGCTTAAACTGAAATCCAAAATTTTTTTCAAGTTCGACACAATAGGCGTTTAACTGTTTTTTTTTTATCAATGTTGTTCTACTCAGATACGTATTATCACTTTATTTACCAAGTTACAAGACAATAACTTGAATAATAACATTTTCATGAATTTTTTAAATATTTTTTTTCAAATCCAACGTCCGCCATTTTAAAAATGGCCGCCACTCCCGCCAATTTCAATTTCCAGATTGGGTCCATAGCCGAAAATGTTGTCCATCACCTATACTACTACTATGCAAAATTTCATGCTTTTACCACAATCTGAGCAATTTTGCTTAAAATCTGCTCAAATCGACTGGACTATAAATTTATATTTCTTGAAATGTTAAAACTCAATTTTTATTTCACCGAACATATGAAATATTTTGACAATTTCACAACTCTTATTATAAAATTCTTGACGATTTCGACGATTTAGAGATAAGAATTTCAGAGTGATGGAACGTTGATCTTCAACATGAATCAAGTATGCTTGTAATCAACAGTCCTGTGTTAATTAAATGGCCGCCTTAATTGCCATACAATATACATATTCACTGATTTGGATAGCCTGGCATCCTGACCAAATATTATACTTCGTAGATAGGATAATGTTGGTGCTAGCAATCAGTGAGCAAGGACCATTAACTATGATTTAGACGGTTGTGTAATACGTTCCTGGCACAGCTGTTTATTTAATCATCAAAATGTAGAAGCAAATACAAAATACAAACAAAACAATTGCATAGAAATTCACTCAGTGCCATTGAATATGTCTTTAAGGTCAACATTTAGTTTATCAATCAAAGATTTTAGCAAAGTTTATGTAATGAGGAAAAGGGGCAGGCATTTTTTTTAATTGTTATTAGATTTTAAAGCTTATTCCACGGTCCAATTTACGTATTTGATTTATATTGACCAACTAGTTCCAAAAAAGAGCATGGACATATTAAAGTTTTAAAACTGTTCAAAAACGAATAGAGAACTACGGGTGCATACATGTATGTACAACCAGTCTCCTGTCCACCAAATAAGCAGACAGAGGATTTCAAAAGGAAATACAGTTTTCTTATTTTCATATTTGTAAGTTTATTATATCTTCGAATTTTGAGCAAAATCAGATTTTATGTATCTTTTTATTTACAGCATGTGTTGACGATGCTTTTCACTGTTCAGAAGAGAAAAAATGTATCCCTGATGAATGGCATTGTGACGGAATTGATGATTGCGATGGGGAAGATGAAAAGGACTGTGAAGGTTATTATCAATCTTGATTTATAATAAGAGTATTGATTTGATTTCGCTATCACAGACATTTAGTTTGCCAGTGCAGATCCAGTGATTTAAAAAGGGAACCCTCTCGCAAACCAATGTTTGGAGTGAGTCTTGTAAAAAGTCTATATGCATTTTTCAAATATGAAGCTCCATAAGGAGGGCATGGCACACCAGCCCTCCAAAGCCGTCTATCAGATTGATTCTTTCTTTTTGCCAATGGTAGACTGGTTTGAATTGGACAAACTGGGCTACTCTACTGCCTAAGAATACTTTTTGATAGCTCTCTCTAACAATAACTATGGCAATGTTTATAACAAAGTTTCCAATGAACTGCTGTTGACAGGTTGTCAAACAAGACTAAATAACACCAGATTAAATAACACAAGGTATTTAAGATTGGGTATTAACTGTACAGTTTATACAATGTAGTCATATGTACAGTATTCCATTTTAGAATGTAAGTCAGCATAATTTTCATATCTTCAGATTAAGTGCTTTGCACAGAATTTCGGTACCAAAAAAAAAAAACAAAAAACTAAAAAGAAATGAAGTAAAAATTTAATTTTTCCATTTTCCTTTCTCTTATTATGACTGAATTAATATACATCATTGTGTAAGGATCAGGAGTCGGTTTCACAAACAAACTTAAGACTAAGATTGATCGTAAGTATACTGAATTATTCATGACTTCGGTTTCACAAACATACTTAAGACTAAGATTGATCGTAAGTATACTGAACTAGATATCATTGAGATGGGAGCCATCTCTGTGGGCCCCGCTGTCAATAACGTTGGGTAAATAAGTTGTATGGATAATCTGATATGAAGCATTATTTGAAGTTATTACATAGTCTCATGTGTGATTTTGATCTAAGATTTTAAGTTAAAACTGATAAATATTCTCATCTTACTTTCATAGTATAATAGTGATATGACTGCATGATGTGAACTCATTGTTTACTACTCTAAGGTGACTTCTGGATATATGGATTGATGTTTGAACAATATGTTTAAAGGTGCTGCCCAATTGATATTTGTCACATATTTTTAGAATTATGCCTTCAATATATTATGACCCACCAAGTATAAAGTATGAAATATTAATGGTTCTCGAGAGGTAGAGCGGACACAATTTGTTAAGAACAACGAACGGATGGACAGACCGACAGACTGATCTTAGACCTAGGATGCATACATTATGACACATTCTCTTGTGTTGGTTAATATATATGTTAAGTTGAAAATGTTTGTCAGGTATAAAGTATGAAATAATAACAGCTGTCCTCTCAAAATATAATGTGGATCAAATTTGTTAGCGATGGACAGACCAACAGACAGACAGACCTTTGACCTAGGAAGTGGTACATACATCATGACACACCCTCTGGTGTTGGTTAAAATGGATGTCAAGTATAATATTTGAAATCATAACGGTTCTCAAGATATAGAGCGGACACAATCTTCACCACAGGACACAGGGTTGTCAACTGAAACCAAAGTTTTTTTGACGTTGACCTTTGACCTAGGAAGTTGTACATACATCATGACACGCCCTCTGGTGGTGGTTAAAATGTATGACAAGTATATACTTTGAAATCATAACGATTATCTAGATATGGAGCGGACACGATCTTCACCACAGGACACAGGATTGTCAACTCGAAACCAAAGTTTTTGACCTTGACCTTTGACCTAGGAAGTTGTACATACATCATGACACACCCTCTGGTGGTTGTTAAAATGGATGTCAAGTATAAACTTTGAAATCATAATGGTTATCTAGATATGGAGCGGACACGATCTTCACCACAGGACACGGGGTTGTCAACTGAAACCAAAGTTTTTGACCTTGACCTTTGACCTAGGAAGTTGTACATACAACATGACACACCCTCTGGTGTTGGTTAATAATCATGTTAAGTATTAAGTATGAAATCATAACGGTTCTCTAGATATGGAGCGGACACGAAAGTGTTACGGACGGACGGACAGACTGATCACTATAGGGCGACCCGCCGTCGGCGGGGCCCTAATTATTCATGACTTACGATCAATCTTAGTCGTAAGTTGTTTTGTGAAACCGACTCCAGGATTTTTCTCGCTGTGATGAAAATCCATTGGTGGCATTGGGCAGTTTTTGCTATATGGTCTCTCTGATACATTTCCTGTTTCCATTGTCAACTTTGCGTTTCGAGATATAAATTAGCGAATCGGTCATATTGATCCACAAAAAATATAAGACGCAATTATTTGACAACCCTTATATTATTTAATTATTATCAACAACTCGAATGAGCGGAATAAATAAACTTAAAGGAAAATTTCCACATTAAATGCTTGTTAAGATGAAAAAGAGGCAAAAAGAAGAGCACGTCAACGTGAAATGCTTGTATTTAGTTTAGCGTTCTTACAAGTTTTTATATTTGTATCGTTATCTTGTAAATGGGTTTTAATAAATATAGTTGGTACGTTAAAATCTGATTTTGTTTGTTCATATTTTGCAGAATGTAACAATGATGCATTCCTGTGTACAGCAGATAGTACATGTATTAGATCGAACTGGGTATGCGACTCATGGCCGGACTGCAGTGATGGTCAAGATGACATCGGATGTCCAGATAGTAGGTTTGATACTCTCCTTTCGATAGATATGTGTTTCTACGTCTGACTCTTTGTAATTATACGTTCTATACTCCCTTAGAATCTTCATATCTCTCTATGACGAATGAAAGGAATATATTTTCCTCGGATTTAGTTTGTAACACGGATGTTCTCTCAATCGATGTATGAACAGTGCCCTACTACTGTTGTCTTTATTTATCCCTCTGCTTTCTTTAAAACATTGAAAATAGAACTGCAGGTTCAACCATGTCATTTATTTATAAAACATTATTTATTTATTATACACCATGTTTTTTTTTCTAGTTTAGTCTACTTGTATATACCATGAATAGACTGCGAGTTACATGGCGCAAGGTCGACACGGTGTTTAGATGGAAATATGATGTTAATAGTGAATTATGATGTTTTGTTAAATGTCACTTTAGATAATCTCAACCCATTATATATTTTTTAGCTACCTATATTTAAATTGTATTCCTTCAAATTTAATTTAAGCCCAAACAATGGCAATATTGTCCGCATTTTAGTTCTCTCGAGTTTTTACCATTCACTTCATTGATGATTACAATTAGCATACATGTTCCTCTTTATATTCAAATTTTATTAACTTTTTTTTCTTTTACAGATGGATGTGGTAATGATGAATTTAAATGTTATAACCCTCCTCCAAGTTTTCCAAAATGTGTTCCTGGGGATAACATAAACGATGGCACTAATGATTGTGGAGACTGCTCTGATGAGGCGTTTGCTGAATCCTGTGTCCCTACGGGTATGTTGATAATTCACGTTTATACTATTTTTCTATATAATTGTGTTTAGTTTTGTCAATATAACAGAACTAAGAATAATGTCATACAAGTTAAAGGTTTAGCTAGCTATAAAACCAGGTCTAGTCTCTGGTGCATAATATTTTAATGTTAAATTGTTTTTAGCTTTTTACTAGCTTTCGGTAACTGCGAGTACTCTCTCAAATTATACCTTGAGTTAATTTGACCTGTTGACACAATTTGTTATGCATATCTGTAATCCAATGTTTACTTATTTTGTTTTATATCTCGTCTCACTGTTGTCAATATGTAACACCTTTGATAAGTATTTAGTATGACGATAAATGTTGACTTCTGTACTTGTACTCTGAACAAATATTTTGTAAAATAATATTTACTTCTGTACTCCGATGTGTCCGATGACCCCGCCCGCCAACCAACATGGCAAACATGGCTAATAAGTACAAAGGAAAAATGCAGTTTTTGGCTCATATTTCTGAAGCCATAGCATTTTGAGCAAATCTGTTCATTAAGTCAAGATCTATCCGTTCTGAAATTTTCAGACCAATCGGGCATTTTGTAGTTGGGTTGCTGCCCCTTAAATGGTAATTTTAAGAACATTTTGCAGCTTTTGGTTATTATCTTGAATATTATTATAGATAAAGATAAACTGTAAACAGCAATAATGTACAGCAAAGTAAGAGCTACAAATAAGGAGTTATTGCCCTTTATAGTAAATTTTTTACCATTTCATAAATTTTGTAAATTGTAAATTTTTAAAAAGAATTTCCACTGCCACTTCTGGGCAAAGTTCATTTTACATAGAGATAATTGTAAGCAGCAAGATTGTTCAGTAAAGTAAGATCTACAAACACATCACCAACACCAAAACACAATTTTATCATGAATCCATCTGTGTCCTTTGTTTAATATGCACATAGACCAAGGTTAGCGACACAGGCTCTAGTTCTAATTTTGCAATATTACTTTTGGCGCAAATGTCACAACTACGACTTAAGGTCAAGTGACTATCTTTTGTATTCGCAATTTGAAAAATTGGATGTCAATGAAACTTAAGTCTGCCTTTTCTGAAAAAGTCTCTTAGTACATACCAATTGTTCGACAACTTATGTTTATGTACAAGAATGCAATTATTTCTCAACTAATATGTGCAGCTAATATAGTATATTATGAGTCGTATAGGTATCAATACACACATCTCATAAGAATATCTCTACTGAGGTATTGTTATTATAAGAATTATATTTCATGACCTTATTTTGATTGTTGTTTGTTATCCGGAGGAGTCGAGCGCTGGTGATTGATGAGGTATGTTATACTGTCATATATATGTGGTAAACCCGTTTTACTTATTTATTTTAGGACCACCACCACCACCAGGACCACCAGCACGAAGTTTACTAAAAACCCGCGGACAAAGGAAGAAATATGATAGTAGAGAGAACACCGTAGCCCGCGACAGTAAAAATGTTGATGCACATAGGCAACCTCTGAGACGAGGGGAATCTCATTTGAAGGATTACTTGCGGAAATATCTATTACGCAGTAAGACTGATGAAAGATTAGCTAACAGAAATCTTGGTCGAAGAGGAATGGATAAACGAAGAAAGAAGGATAAGAAGTCGAAATAACTGTTTCCTAATTAGACGTTCTATTACTTCACATACTGCTCTATTTTTCATTTTTTCTGTATTTTTTTATAACATTATTCTAAAAGATAACAACAAATATTGTATATATTCTATTTAGGATCACATGTCGCTAGGAAACCCGTTTCTTGAACTCGTTGTCATATAGTGGAACAACACTGCTCGGTGACAGTGGAACAACACTGCTCGGTGACTAATTTTGTGTCCTATGTATTAGCTAATGATTTAGAATTCATTACTTGCTATCATGTATCACTGTAATGTGTATAACATATTTCAACTTTAAGCAATAAATTATATACAGCAAATACTTTCATGTTCAGCCTAATAATTATCAATACACTAATAGAGGTATATATTTAAGTTGATAGATGTCGTCAAAAATTATAAAAAAAAGAATGCCATAGAATGCTGTCAAAAATAGGAGTAACTGCTCTATGGGATATTTAGTAACTATATATAAAATTCTATGAAGGAGACATAAATTGCAAAGGTTACCAAACATGTCAGTTTAGATTTAGACTAATTGAAGAATTTTTTAGCACACTTCATCAGTGTGATTGTTCTGCTGAATTATATAACAGTAAATATTTGATTACTGTGTCAGGTTATTTTATTCATATCACCTCTATGGCTATGTTCTTCAATTCACAGTTGTGGCGCGTGATCGCCAGTTTGCAAAGAAATCCGCTCAAACCAGTGCTAGGTGGCGTCTTTAACTCGCAGTGAGGTCAACTAGGCCTCATTATAACTCTGAGATGAAGAAAAAAAATTAAAGGGCTGATTCATTGACTTTCAATTGTGTTTTCTGATGTTCGTGAACTGATTTTTTGTCATGAATGGATACCCATATCTTTTCTTTTTCTAATAATAATCAAACTTTATCAGCTGTGCTGAAAGAGTATGATTAAAACGGGAGACGTTTGTTATAAATCAATGCGAAAATAGTACTACATGCATATTTTTTTTATAGACTGTCTATACCATATGTCAGTATCTTAAATCTTTGAATAGAATAATTTAATAAACCGTTCTCTGATCTTGTCCCTGATTCTGTCATAACTGAAAGTAACTTATCACCGACTTTGTATTTACAATGAGAAGCATGACGGGTGCCACTAGAGAAGGAAGAATTTCTTACCCTTCTGGAGAACCTGAAATCAATCCTAAACTATGATGGGATTTGTGTGTCTTAGTCTTATTTTTTTGATATGTATTATAGTTTGGACTTGTTTGTCTTTTTCTTCATCTGTCAATTTTGTCATGGCGCTGTAAATTTCTCTTCGTCTCATGAGTTTTAATGTCTCTTTTGTATCTCCCGCTTCTATTTGTCGGGCCTCCTACATTCATATAGCAAAAGCAAGATTAAACGCTCCTAGATTCCGATGTTGCGTTGTCAACAATTGATTTAGTCTTTATCGTGTATTCGAGTTCAAAATATTTTTGAGACAAAAATACAATAACTCCGACAAACTTTTATAAGAATTTTAAGAATTTTATGAAATTTGGTTAAATCTTTTTTATGATCTGAATACACTTAGAGCACAATTTTGAAAACATTTGTTTTAAATTTTGAATATTTTACTGATAAATGGACTTTGTTATTTACAGTTAACGTTTAGATACAGTCTAAGATAAATGTTTTTCAGTCAACACTAACTTTGTCAAACTTTCATGTAATTTTCTGAAACTTTTTTTCAGAAGCTTTTTTTGTGATTAAGAGATAATGTTTAAGGGAAAATCTTGAAAACGTATTTGTATCTTTTTTTTTCAGTATTATACTGATAGATAGAATTGTTTCAGTAAACATACATAGACAGTCGTCAGGAATTGATTATTTTGAGATAATAAATTTGTGAACCTTCATTGATTATTATGAAACTTCGACTTACGCTATTATCAAGACAAAGAAATACTATCTAATGAGCAAATTAGATTTGATTGATTTACTCTTCATTTTTTAAAAATGGTCTCATTTTTAATAGATTATACTGACAGCAGCTATCACAAGTGAGAATCAGGGTTCATCTGAACACATTACTTTTTTTTTTATATAAAGAATACTTAAGTTCTGTAATCAAAACAAAATGTAAGATGTAAATGATGACAACCGCTTAAAAGGTTCTTACCTTGGATAGGCGAAGGTTGCTGACAATTAGTTTCAAGTGCTCAAATTACCATTTAAGTAAAGAAACAAATGGAATATAATAGAAGAAAGTACATTCGATCCGTTAAGATAGAAAAAGTACACCACTCTAAAATATCTGTAAAAGACAACATGGACAGAGATACAAGTAAATCAGTAATACCCAAGCATATGTATCGAGTGGCGTTGATAGTTAATATGTATATTCCGAGCAAAACTATGGTATATACTGGTATACATAATCATTATTACATATGGTACAAGCAAATGATATATATGGAAAATCATGTATTTATGATAATGAACAATTGGAACTAAAACAATTGGACTCAACACAGGGTCCAGTACTCACGCACCTATGTAAAAAAAAGTATTAAAGAATATTTGCAGTTACAGAAATCAGAAAGAAAATGTACTCTTATTTAAAAAGCATGCCGTCATATACTCTTGTACAATAGTTATCAAAGGTACCAGGATTATAATTTAATACGACTGACGTACGTTTCGTCTACATAAGCCTCATCAGTGACGCTCAGATCAAAATAGTTAAAAAGCCAAACAAGTACAAAGCTGAAGAGCATTGAGAACTAAAAATTCCAAAAAAGTTGTGCCAAATACGGCTTAGGTAATCTATTTCTTGGATAAGAAAATCCTTAGTGTTTCGAAAAATTCAAAGTTTTGTTGCAGGAAATTTATAAAAATTACCATATCATTGATATTCATGTCAACATCGAAGTGCTGAATACTGGACTGGTGATACCCTCGGGGACGAGACGTCCACCAGCAGTGGCATTGACCCAGTGGTGAAAATAGTTAGCAAAGGTACCAGGAATATAATTTTATACGCCAGACGCGCGTTTCATCTACATAAGACTCATCAGTGACGCTAAGATCAAAATAGTTATAAAGGCAAACAAATACAAAGTTGAAGAGCATTAAGGACCCAAAATTGCCAAATACGACTATGCTAATCATCTATTCCTTGGATAAGAAAATCATTATTTTTTTTTTTGCAACAGGAAATTTATAAAAATGGCCATATAATCAGCCACTAAACTTATGATTAAGTTTCAACAGCAACCGCACCTAAGTAAAAATAAAACTAAAGAATATTTGCAGTAACAGAAACCAGACAGAACAAATGCTCTTATTTACAAAGCATTCCGTCATATACTATATTATAATTCAGCCACTGTACTTCTGACTAAGCATTTGTAGCAATCGGACCACATAATCTTTTAGAATTCTCGAAAATATTGAGCGTACAGAAACACAGCTATAAGCAAAATGATAGTTATCCCTCAAATACAAAATACATTTGTTTTAGTTATAACAACTTTTATCAATTGACAATAAATAGGAAACAGAAGACTTGAAAGTTTTTTGTTTTACTCTCTGATAGTACATTGTGTTACCAAAAATGCATTTTAATTTTTATTGACTTCCTGCAGCTGAATGATATTTTAAATTTTATGATACTCCCTATATTATAGGAGAAGAAGAAGAAAAAGATGAAGAAGAAGAGGAATGGATAAACGAAGAAGGAATAAGAAGTTGAAATATGTTTTTCTTAATTAGACGTTTATTCTATTACTTCACATACTGCTATATTTTTTCATTTTTTCTATATTTTAATCCAAAAGATAATGACACACATTGTGTATAGTTTATTTAGGATCTTATGTCGCTGACGCTAAACATAAAAAGTCAATGTTTTTAACTCTGACGACATAACAAGTCAATGCATATCTGTTCTATGATATATATACATGTATATTTGCAAACGTTTAAATAGTTATCAAAGGTACCAGGATTATAATTCAATACGCCAGACGCGCGCTTCGTCTACATAAAAACGTACTTTTTGTCTTATAGTTTGCATTCGTTGTCGTTGGGATAGTGGACCAACTCTCTATATGGTGATTCATTATTTTCTCCTGTTACAGCAAATGTTTTTAATATACCTTGCTTTAAGTTTCATTACTTCCTATACATTCTAGTAATGTGAATACTATAATTTAACCTTTAGCAATACATAACATTCAGCAATTATGTTAATGTTGAGCTGAATAGTTATTTAAAATACAAAAATGGAGCTAAGTTGACACAGTCAAAATTAGAAAAATAAAGACATATCATGCACAGATTGTCGTTAAAAACTGGAGTAAAAAGTAAAATCACAAAAATACTGAACTTAGAGGAAAATCAATTCGGAAAGTCCATAATCACATGGCAAAATCAAATATAAAAACGCATCAAAAACGAATGGACAAGAACTGTCATATTCCTGACTTGGTACAGGCATTTTCAAATGTAGAAAATGGTGGATTAAACCTGGTTTTATAGCGCTAACCCTCTCACTTTGATGGCAGTCTCATCAAAATCCGTTATATTTACATTGATGCGTTAACTAAACAGACACAATTAATAAAATAGTCAAAATATGGATACACCAGTCATCATCGTTTTACAATTTTAAAAGGAACAATTTAACAGAACACAAAAACATCTATCTACAAACACATTCATTGATTTGTGTGTCTGACGTCAGAAAATTTTATACGTCACATAGATTTGTCGTTCAATGTGCATACAAACAATTTTAAAATTTACATAGGCAATGTTAGCATATAGGGTTAAAAAATCAAAAGTATTTAAGAATAAATTTCAGAAATAGACCGACATTGAAAATAGTCCAAAAGTTATATATAGAATTTATAAGAATCCACAAATAGTTGATTCGACTACGCGATTGAATGATTTTGACGTTTATGGTTCAACGTATTTTGTAATTCATAATAGAAATATATCATAATGACATAAAATAGAACAATATCATACTGACGGGATCTTTTAAAGTACAGAGTCACGTTATAAGAACCAAAGAAATACATAAAGTCGCATATACAAAATACGCCACCAAAAAATGAAAGACAATACAAACACATTGACGAGATGTATAGTTACCGAGCCACGTCAAACGGATATCACATAAAACCATTCAACAGTAAAAGTAATATTAATAATAGAACAAAGACAAATGAAAGAACTACAAAACACGTTGTTAAGATGATAAAGTAAGGAGGACGTAAGGGGCCGAAGGTATTCCACGGATTTTTTTAGCTCCTACAAACCCAAGTAAAATCAATATATTAAAGACATATTCCAGAGTATAAGTATACTGAATAGGTGCTTACAAGGTAAATAGTTCAATTAAAACTAGCTGGTTTCAATACTTTTACAAATATATGGACAAAAAAACATATTGATAATGGTAAGTTAGGACATTAACAGTGCTGATGTCAGCCATATTAAAAACTTACCCGAGTCATACAAAAACGGAGTGAAAAATGGTCTGATAGCCGATAATAAGGTTGAAAACCCTATGAACCCACACGAGATCCTAGGTTCTGTTAAACCCGTTTTCCTGCTAGAGAAAGACCTGTTTGGTGATGTCAAACCAAACATAGATCAGTTTCTCAACCATGTTGAACTTTATAAATCCATTGATCATGTTGTTAATTCTAGGAACCTCAAAGGTTTGCAAAGGGTAAAAGGGATGTGGCGCATTTATCCCGACTCTGAAACTGACAGAGACACTTTAATAACAAAGGGTAAAAGGGTTTAAGGAAAAAACTTTTGAAAATCTATACCCGCAATCCTAATTCAAAGGTATACGATCATGACAATCCTCATTACTGGCGTGTTAGGGTCAAGAACATCCCATGCTCTGCTGAGGATGGACAGATTATGAGGGCGGTACAAAATTTAGGAGGGACAGTCCACACATTAGACAGAGAGCGACTCAGAGTTGACGGTTTACTCACCAATTGCCAAACAGGAGACAGGATATTATACTGTGAATCCATGGAAAAGGTCTTACCTAGAACTCTTAGAATTGGTAAATATATGGCCGTTTTGTTACACAAAGAGCAGAAAACTGATTCCTCTCAGCTCACATGTAACAAATGTCTGCAAACTGGGCACATGCTCAGAGAATGTCCAAATGAATGGGTATGTACAAAATGCAATAACCCAGGACATAAGAAAGCTGAATGTCCAAATTTCGAGACCGTTATTCCAACGCCCAAGAACATCCAGTCAATGTCAATAACGACAGCATGCATGAATCTGAAGATTCGACAAGTGAAGATGAAAATACATCTGAACATAAACAAACGAACACTGAAAAGATGGGAACTACTAACCAGTCTCCGTCTCTTTTTTACAAAATTTCAATGTGACAAATATTCCAAGGAAATAACAATGTTGCAACACCTGATGGACGCAAAGACAAACGCCCAGCAACAACACCAACCGACCAAATTCACAAACGAACATCAAATATTCAGAAACTAAAGGGACCCTAACTACATGTATCATCCAGCTCAACTAAATGTACATAAACTTTATAAACATTAAATAGTAAAATTATCTAGCTATTTTCATAAACATTTGTATATATTTACTTTTTTTCTGTGTTTTTATTTATAGTGTAAAAGAAAAGTCTAACTGATGTTATGGTAAACATAAACAATGTTCTCATTTTATGTTTTTTCATGACTTTTATTTATTATGTAAAAAAAAAAAGAAAAAAAAAGAATACAATATAATATTAGATTATATGTGTTTGAATAATGATATCGAAAATGAAAATTCCTTATCTTCCATACACACTGTATTTTGTATTTGTGTTGATAAGAGTAGTACATGTATATTAACCAATCAAAAAAAGAAATATGACACAATACTAGATCATATGTTCTCAATTGACGATGTAGAAATAGAAAACAGTGTAATGTTTAATTTATGTTATATGTATGTTTATTCACAAAATACCAACAAAAACATATGTCTGAAAGAAACAGATAATTTTAAAACAAGCATTAAACCAACAAAAAGAAAAAAACTTTTGTTCACTAGTAAACAAACGATCATTAGTTCTACTATTCACGTCATTAGGCTGCATTAGTTTAATTCAGATCATCACCAAAATGCTTTTATTACATGTATGCACCGATTGCACAAACGAATCTTCTTTTTTCTGCAATTCAAACAAGGATACTTGGAAAATATATCAACCAATAAATATTCCTACAAAATTGCAAATATGGTACGCAACTATATGTAGTATATCACCATATACCGCATAACACACAGGAAGTACGAAACTAATCACATTCATATATTGTTGCACCATACTATCCAGACACACATACTCCACAACCAGCTATGCTAATCCTTTTGACGCAGTATATTCACTTGAAGTACAGTATTGTATTAAAGCACATGACACACACAGCAGCTTTAAGTGAAAATTCGAAAATCTCCAAAGGATTCTACACAAACAGATATCATTTCCAGGTTCAACTGAATGGAAAGTTTAAGACGTCATCAAAAACTGTCGAGCATATGTTTCATTTGATCACAGTAATGATGTTGTTGAGCGCTCGAACAATCCTAATTGAACAATCCAAATATCTGAAAATAGAAAAAGTAATTTCTGAAAATCAAGCTCCTATATACATACAGGTATATATACATTTTACACCTTTGAAAAAAAGAAAAAAACATACTTAAATCTATTAATTTTACAGCACAAAATAAAGTTAATAAGAAGGCTGCTAAACTGTATTATTGTAAAAAAACACATATTATAATGATACATATATATTATATATACTCATGCATTACTACTATTATACGTTTAGTCTTAGTTGTATTGTATACAACAACTTAGAACAGTTAGTTATGATGTATATCTCTGTAGTAATCTTTGCTAATACATGTATAGTTCATTATTTAGATGAGTTATAATTTAAATATTTGCTCCTTGAACTGCCAAGGGCTAGGAAAAAAAGAAAAACGAGACAGACAATATATTTGGTGTCAAAAAAATCAAAAATGTGACATCTTGTTTATTCAAGAGTCCCATTTCACTGATAAAAACATAAATATAATAAATAGTGAAACTAAATGTAAGATATACCATAGCTTTGGCAATTCCCTATCTAGAGGTGTTTCAATTGTAATTAAAGATAACAAATCACAAAATAATAAATGAAATTAAAGATGAGGAGGGTAGGTTTATTCTAATTAATGTAGAACTTGATAATAACATCTTCACTTTAGTAAATGTATATGCACCAAATATACAAAGAAATAGAAATTCTTTCTTCAAAAAAATAAACAACTTAATTGAAAATAATAGATTAGGCATTTTAATACTTGGAGGGGATATAAATGAAAGTCTGACTTAAAACGACAGAAAAAGTACGTGTACACAAAAATTTAATAAACCTGTAAATAGTTTGAAACAATTAATAAAAAAACACAAGTTAGTTGATATATGGTGAGAAATTAACCCAAACAAAAGACAATTTACCTGGAGAAGGAAAAATAACTTAAACATAGCAAGCAGAATATATTATTTTCCCATCAGCTCCGATATAAGACCACAAGTCACAGCAGCTGATATTAGACAAGCTGCTATTTCTTACGCTGATCATCAGGCAATTTCGTAAAAGCTAAGACACAAAGCACAAAGCAGAGGCCGAGGTTTCTTTAAAATTAATGACAGTATATTGAATGACACACAATATCAAAATCTCATTAATAATTTAATTCAAACTTACAAACAAAAAATACTTACTACGGCTGTAGATCCTCGAGTTAAGTGGGATGTTTTTAAAGCTGAAGTAAGAGATATAACCATTAAATACTGTAGGGAAAAACAAGCTGAAAATAAAAATGAAATAATTAAATTAGAACTGTCATTAAAAAAAATTGAATGCAAATGTAGAAAACTTACAGGATAATAATGTTCAATATAGAATAAACAATGCTGAGAAAAAACTAGAGAACCTTTACATAAATGAAGCAAAGGGAGCTCAGGTTAGATCGCGTGTAAAATGGACAGAAGGAGAAAAAAACACAAATTTTTTTTTATAGGCCTTGAAAAATCCAGACAAACTCATAAAAATATTTCTGCACTTACGAATGAAAAAGGAGAAATTATAACAGATTCATCTGAAATTTTAAAGTTAGAAAAAAACTTTTATGAAAATTTATATAAATGTACAAATCCTAATGAAAATGAAATAAAAAAATATATAACAGAAACAACAGTAGATACAACTCTTTCTCATGAGGAAACTCAAAATCAAGAAGGGGAGCTTACCATGAAAGAATGTACAGAAGCTGTTAAATCTGTGAAACTAAATAAATCACCAGGTATCGACGGGCTCAGTGTAGAATTTTATCGAACCTTCTGGACAAATTTAAAAGAAATTGTTGTTAAAGTATTTAACACATGCTATCAAAAAGAAGAAATGAGCACACTACAAAGAATAGGAGTAGTCTCTTTATTATATAAAAAAGGAAACCCACTTCTTTTAGACAATTATAGACCAATTACTTTACTCAATGTTGACACAACACTTATGGCATATTCTTTAGCACAACGTCTTAAACCATTACTAACTAAAATCATCCATAGTGACCAAAACGGTTTATTATTGAGTGTAAATTCACATTGCGATAAGACGTGTCACGGTACTTGTCTATCCCAAATTCATGTATTTGGTTTTGCTGTTATATTTGTTATTCTCGTGGGATTTTGTCTGATGCTTGGTCCGTTTCTGTGTGTGTTGCATTGTAGTGTTGTGTCGTTGTTCTCCTCTTGTGTTTGATGCGTTTCCCTCAGTTTTAGTTCGTTACCCCGAGTTTGTTTTTTGTCCATGGACTTATGAGTTTGAACAGCGGTATACTACTGTTGCCTTTATTTTACATAAAAAATAGACATATAGGTTTCAACATTCGTCAAATTCAAGACATAATAGACCATGCAGAATACTTTAATATTGAAGGAGCATTGCTCTTTATAGGTTTTTCCCAGGCCTTTGACTCATTGGCATGGCTATTTATGTATGAAGCACTCAAGAAATTTGGCCTTCCAAATCCTTTTATTAAATGGGTTAAAACTCTGTACAACGATATAACCGGTTGTATGTTAAACAATGGTTGGGTCTCGTCACCATATAACATAAAACGCGGTATTAGGCAAGGCTGCCCGTTAAGCTCCCTGAATTTTGTTATTGCCGTAGAAATTTTGTCCTGCAGAACAAGACAAGACAACAACATCAAAGGTTTTCAAATTAAGCTAGATGCTAAAACACATAGTTTAAAGATTTCTCAATTAGCTGACGACACAACACTTTTTTCTAAAATCAAAAGATGAAGTACGTCACACTCTTAATATTATTGAAATCTTTGGAGCACTAGTACTATCAGGTTTAAAATCGAATAGATCAAAAACAGAGGGCATTTGGTTAGGAAAATTAAAACACTGTAAAGATAAGTTTGAAAATATAACATGGAATAAAGGACCAATAAAAAGTCTAGGAGTTTATTTTGGAACAGATCGAGATGAATGTGATAAGCTGAATACTGAAAAAATAATACAGAATTGTGACAAATTAATAAGTAATTGGAAAAAAAGAAATCTTACATTGATAGGTAAAATAACCTTACATATTTAGCTTCATTCACAAACCTACCACATGAATTCATTCAACAGTTTAAAACTCTTATCTACAATTTTATATGGGATGGTAAACAAGAAAAAGTCAAACGAACCACACTAAGCAAAGATACTACTGAGGAAGGGCTTAAGATGACAGATATAGACAATTAGATAACTGCACTACAAATAGCATGGATCAAAAGACTTACTGCAGATGATTTTGCTAACTGGAAAGTAATTCCGACATTTTACTTTAATAAATTTGGTGCTAATTTCATGCTACTTTACATGAATCCAGACAACATTTACTCTATACAAAACCTACAAAAAACTTTACTAAAATTCTACTTAGAAATTGTAAAGTCTACAATAGGAAACAATGTGACAATGATAGAATTTAGTAATGTCATCCCTGTGATTATGACCCGTGTATATAGCAAATCCAAAATACACCGTTTGGTGGTGCGCCTGTCAGATGCGGTAACATGTGAATATGCTATTAGTGTCGGTATCGGATTCGACCCGAAACTTGTTAATTATTGGCAATATAATTTATTGGGAAAATAAAAGGATCTGGAGTGGTGTAATTTTTCATCAACACCATTGTCCTAAATTAGCTATATATAAAGTTGCATTCTTTGATTTGTCGTTTTTACCCCATGACGGCTGACAAATTGGACCTCGTTATTTTAGTGTTATAGATTTGTTTATGAATATAGTCATTCAAATCAGTACACTCTTGTTTGTTGTTATATATTATATTAATATTTGTATATAACAGTTACATGTATATATAATTTTCATCTATTTGTATATCATTCTAGTCTACTATTGTAATAATAGTGCAGTACAAGTGCATGGTCGACACTCTTCTGTAATAATTCGATTTTTCTAATAGATTGGATTTGAGTAGACATTCATATTTTCCGCAAAAAGTTCTTGAGATATTCTTCCGCATTTTGTAAACACATTTTTTCTGAACGTGTGCACAGTGATTGATGATTTTTTATTTATACATATATTTATATTTCTAACGACAAACCATTTTCATATTATTAATTAATGTGCTAAAATAAAAGTATGATTATGAGTATTCATTAAAGAAAAGAATTTTATAACAAGCGATAAGGAATGATATTTTGCACTCGACAATGTCCGCATATTTATAGATTGGTTATCAAAAACCTAAGTTACGTAAGTAGAAATCTCTGCGGCAACAATACATCGGAATTCCCTCATCGTCAACGCGATGTAAAAAGTGTCATACGATAACTTATCGTGCACTGAGTACAAAACGTACAGTTTATAGTTATACTCTTTGACATAAACTTAATGATCATCTACTAGTGAATGTACATCACTGATTCCTCAAATGTATTGTGTCGATGTATTTTCCTTTGGAATAATTAAAGGATATAATTGGCTACTTCAGGTGTACAAAAAGTTATTTTTTATGTCATGTGATTTCATTACGCCTTTGCTATAAAATAATGAGTTAAATTGCAACTTCAAATAAACAAAATGTCAAATCAGGTTAAAGGAACCATTGAATCTTAAAACATATGGCTATTATGCACTTTCACTTGATTTTTGAGGAAAAGCGATATCAAGTAAAACATCAAAAGGGAAGAAAACCCCCCAATGGGAATTATGTGTTGTTGAAATAGGTTGGTTTACAAAGCGCAATGAATAATAATCAGAACAAAATCAAATAGTTTTTTTTACGGAAAGTAAGTATAAACTAATTAAAGAAACCAGTGCCTACTGATATGATTAGTTATAAAAGGGGCCAGAGTTATAATCTTAAACGCCAGACGCGCGTTTCGTCTACATAGGACTCATCAGTGACACTCAGATCAATATAGTTATGAAGCCAAACAAGTACAAAGTTGAAGAGCATTGAGGACCCAAAATTCCAAAAAGTTGTGCCAAATACGGCTTAGGTAAGAAGATATAAATAAGGTATAAAGATATAAATAAGGTAAATTAAGATATAAATAAGGTATTAAGATATAAATAAGGTAGTTAAGATATAAAAAATAAAAAATACATTATTAGCAAAAGAGTAGGGGCAGTAAAGCCCTTATTTGGCCCAAAAATTGCTGCAAATTTTAAAGCTTTCATACATATTCTTAAATTACTGAAAACTTTACTAAGGTACAAGGTATTCAGAAAAACAAAACAAAAATGTAATTGCATAGGTTACCATGGTAACAAATCAGGACTTAATTTGCATATTTTCTAAAATTTTGTAATTTTCCTCGTTTTTTCATTAAATTTAAAGTATGTTTTAGATTGAAAAAGTATGTGCTCACCCAAGAAACAACTTTATATTTGGTTATATTATGTCAATAGTTATAATAAAGCTTCTGTTGAATTATTTTGTTGTTTCTTGGCTGCGCAAGAGGTTTCCACAATGGAGATAAAGATGGAAACTGCATAAATTCTGTATTTTTTTTTTGTGAAAACAGTATATATTATGACGTAATTATGACGTCATAAGATAAAAATTTTATGTTTTTCATTTATATTTCTTGACCCTATACATTTTTAAACATTATGTGCTAATTTGAAAAAGTTGAGGTTGAATGCCCCTACTACTTTCAAAGCAAAAGTCGAGGAAAAACAGACAAAACACTTTTAACAAGTAGAAGAGAAAAGACGCATTGACAATCAGTAGTTAACATTATTTATTTATAAAGCTGTGATTATTTTTATTAAAACTTTTGATGTACTAAAAAATGCTTCGGTATCTAAAATGCTTCGGGATCTAAAATTCAATTTCGATAAAACAAAACGTTATTATCAATTCGTTTTATGTGTATGAGCTTTTGATTTTGCCATCAGCTTAGGGACCTTCCGTTTAGAATTTTCCTCGGAGTTCGATATTTTTATAATTTTAATTTTCACGGATATGGAATTGATAATGATGCTTTATGGCAAAGCATTATAGAAATGATTAAAAACTGTGTCCTTTTGTGGAAAAGCAGGAATTTTTCATTTAGTGGTTAAACTTTTAAGAGTAAAATAATCAAATTGCTTATGAGCGCTTATCAAATTGAAATGCTAGGAATTCTATTAAAATAATATTCAAAAAAAATAAAGAATATTAATTGGAATATCATATAGGATGGGAAAATTAACAAAGTATAAAGACAGGTTTGTTGTCTTGATATTACAAAGGGTGGAATGGAAATAATTAACAAAGTATAAAGACAGGTTTATTGTCTTGATATTACAAAGGGTGGAATGGAAAGAATTAGTATCGATTTATTCTTTAGAAGTAAACAAAAAAAGTCTTGATACCAACCGACTTTATTCTAAACTTCGTTGAAAATTCAAAACGGAAAGTCCCTAATCAAATCGCAAAATCAAAGGATAAAACACATCAAACGAATGGACAACTGTCATATTCCTGACTTGGTACAGGCATTTTCAAATGTAGAAAATGGTGGGGTTGAACCTTGTTTTATAGCGCTAAACCTCTCACTTGTAAGACAGTCGCATCAAATTTAATAATATTGATAATGATGAGTGAACAAAACAAACAGACACAATAGGTAAAAATGTCACAAATAAAGGTAAATAGTCTAATTCGGTATGTCACATTCGTAAAAAGGGAACGGGATTGCAGTTACGACATAAGGAACATATCCGATATTATCTATATAACAGATATAACATAACGGTGAACCAATTCGTGATGGCGTCCGTAAAATTTACGAAGTGATGATTTCGGCTTCCCAGTGTTTCACTAATGGGAAGCTGAAATCAAGTCTTTCGTCGTAAAGTTTTGTTTTCAACCGACCATCATAGTCAACTTCTAGATATAAATCCTAATCATGTGGCAAAATCAAGTGCTCAAACACATCAAACTTAGGGATAACAACTGTCATATTCCTGACTTGGTTCAGGCATTTCCTATGTAGAAAATGGTGGATTGAACCTGGTTTTAAAGCACTAAACCTCTCACTTTTATGACAGTCGCATCAAATTCCGTTATTTTTACAACAATGCGTGAACAAAACAGACATACTCGGTAAAATAGTCAAAATGTGGTTACAGCATTCATCACTGTGTTACAATCTTGAGACAAACAAACATATACAAAAAACACAAAAAGCATCTATCAATTTGAAAAAACACATTCCTTGTTTCGCGTATTGGGCTTCAGAAAATGCAAACGTCACAAAAAAGAAATTTGTCGTTAAATGTCTATTCAAAACAATTATAATTTCACATAGGGAATGGTGGTATGCAGGGTTATAAAATCAAAAGTTATGTTAGAATTAATTTCAGAAACGTTCTTATTTTAGAAACTTAAAGAAGTAAAAAAAAAACCATGAAATTGAATCTTTCTGATGAAATGTTTATATTACATAGAAATGACAAACACAAAAATCACACCTAAAGGAATTGAAACTCAAATATTTTCGAAAAATGATAATAAATAAAAGATATATTTCAAAAATGTCAAAACCAATGGCACGATTTTGATTTGAATATAGTACTGGACAATCTATAAAAAGATAACACGGGAATAAAATAAAAGAATTGCAATGAACCTGCATCAACAATATCATATAAACGGAAAATAGGCTTAAAATGAGATTGTCAAACGGAAAATGTCATATTTGCCAAATGAAAAATGTCATATTTACCAAACGGTAAATAATACTGAACATTAGCAACATTTATTTTTCGAATGTAGTACAACCAAAATCTTCATTTTTTAATCCAAGATATTGTCATATTATGAAATGTTCAATTCAATTATGAAAATTTTAAACATTTAATGCTTTTGGGAGATAACAGTGGTCAATCGAACCAAATTTACTCGTAGATCTCTTTTTTTTTATTTATGGAAAAGAAGAACCAAAATCAAACAAATACAAATACAAATTTTTTATTGTCAATTATGACGCCCAATAATTTGAGCAGAACAATTAAGTTCAATTTCATACAAGTGATTACAGATTTATTACATTGATTATTTAACAATTAAACAAAATCAAGTCTTTCTCAGCAGAATAATTTTCTACAGGAATAATATGTATAGTTTTACAATGTAATATAGATGGACAAACTACGGACCACAAACTACCGGTTACTAAATTGTTTCTAGAATTGAATTTCTCTCTTTGCATAAACTTACTTCTTTTAATTATAACATTATCCTCGGATGACATTAACCATATTAATTTTGAGTTATTTGGGAGACTTTTAAATTTTGTGTTAACCTTATTTAAGTAATTTATATGTTCAGATCTTTTACTTTCTAAACTAGGACACTAAATAAGAAAATGAATTTCATCTTCAACTTCAGCGTTGCATAATATTTACATATTATATCCTCCACTTGAAGCCCCACATATCTGCCTCTTTCAATTTCTAATTTATGTGCACTGACTCTGAACTTAGTGAGCAGTCGCCTTTCATCCTCATTCTAAATTAATAAGTATTTTTCCGTACAAATATTTTCTTAAAATAATCTGTAAGTTCTTAGTTTATTTCAATGCTGTTTATTTTGTCTATCATTGTAAAGTTCAGATTTCCAAATACAAGAATATTTCTGTTTTAATTTCCGGTAAATTAGTGATTTTTAATCCATCTTTGAATTTTTAACAAGTTTAAGATCTATATCAAGATATTTCATAGGAATAACAATACAACTATACCAAATACTTTTGTTTAAACTATTTAGTGATCTGGAGACATTCAGGGCTTCAGAGAGAAGGATAACATCAAACTTAAATACATATATATAATATCTAAATATATTTAAAACTACTTCAAGAAATAAGGGATATTTTTCAATTTATTTATTACTGAAGCTCCCCATATTTCATTCCCATATAACAACACAGGTTTCACAATATGATCAAATATATGTGAAAGTGTGTTAATTTTAGGTTTACATAAGTAAAAAAAAATATATTTAAATAAAGCTTTCAATCCCCTTTTATATGAATCTTCTTTAGCCTCTGTAAAGCTTCCACTTGAACTTACATAACAGTTGGAAGGCAAACGCCTGAATCTGACAGATAGAGGTCAATTTGTCGACAAAAAAAGAACCCGTATGTAAAATGTTTACGCCCACAAACAGCGCCACCTATAATTTTTTCTGCGGCATCTTTGAGAACGATGTCCCATTCTGTAGTAAATTAAAACATTAAATTAACTAAAACATAGAAAAGTAAGTGTAAAACACAAATTGAAAGATATATTTGCAGATGACTGTTTATGCATGATACGCTGGCAATGTGCGCAATGTCCTTTAATCCAAGACTGAAAATTAGTTTGTTTCCTACGTCAAGATGGCGGATTTCAATGTTTACATTTTTTCACCTATTTATAATCTGACACAAATTCGTATCCAATCATTTATTAGCAATTTTATTATTGATCTTTGAAGATCATCCAATTAAATTTGCTGTTAGAAAGTGGCTACACGTTACCAGCCGTCGTTACAAAGTAGCCATGTGTTTTGTGGGGATACCTTGGGAATGTTGTGTATTCGAAAGTTACGGTAAAAATCAATGTTATCTTCCTTATATTTCCATGCATACACAATTTATAATAGCAAATCCATTCTTAACAGACCCCATAAGGTAAACGGACATATTTAACTGTCTGCCTGAGCAAAAATTCGTGTTAATAAGTCTGATGGGTCGTTTTGAATTCAAGCACAGCAGACAAACACGTGGTAGATTGTTTATGTTTGAAAGTGTGTTTACCTGAATTGCACGTTGATGTTACTATATACTTACCAATAACCTTTATCGTGTTATACTTTCAAGAGTTATATATTACATCTTACCTAAGAAATACGTCTAGGTAGGTGCAGGGACTTCCTTTACTTGGTCCTTAACCAGTGAGGGTGTAATGATACATTACAGCATTTTTTGCATTTGATATATTTCATGTACATGTACATTTTATGTACACAAAGAACAATAAAGTAAATGAACGTACATGGGTTTAATTCCCACCCTACATGTAGGTATACATTTTGACTCTCATAACAGGTTGGAACAAATAGAACAGATAGCAATTGACAATAATGTAATGCTAAAATGCTAATTGATGGGGTTAAATCATCAACATCATTTTTTTTCTAGTATAAAGCAGCTCCTCTAAGGATTAGTAAGGGCATACTTTACTAAAAGTCCAGTGGCTATAAGTCCTGTCTTTTTTGCCTCTGATATTTACTTATTTATATTATAATTTCTAATGTTCTCTTGTGCATGTAGTAAGGCAAAAGCTATTGTTACTCTTATTTTCCTCATTTGCCTTAAAACAATGGAATGTATTGATTTTGTTGATGTATGTAAAGTGACTTGTAATTTAACTGTCACTGCTAACAGAGACTTGGACTCTGGTGATAAGTTTCCAGAATGTTATCTCATTGGCAACTATACCATAAATGTCAGTTTCCCCTTTATAAGTTTTAAGAAAAGAATTTAATGATAATATAATAATAAGTTGTAAAAAAATTGAAAAGTTAAGCACAAGTGCCAAATCTAATTGGCTTTTCATTCAATAAAACCTAGAGGCATTGAAAAGTGTTGAAAAATAAATGTTTTGAACTCAGAAAACTATCAATATATAGAGTACAGATATTGTTTTAATTGGGCCTTTGGGAATATTTGCCTGTTAATTGAAGATATAATTGTTATATGCCTTTTCAAATATATGTGTGGCTCTGATCTGGCTGTGGTTTAAAATCTAAGAATGGAGTTGGTTATCTCCATATTTATCTGATTTATATCAACATCATTGTTCCATTATATATACATATATATAAATCATTGTAATACATGTACATTACTTTGCTCTTCATATGCCCTTTAATTGGAATAAAATATCTTGTCTTATACCACATTTCTTTATTTTAGTACTGACAGGTTAACTTTTAAAAGCATTTAAAGTAAGTGAGTTGATGACAAGCTTAGTCAATGATTATTAATCCAGATAATATCGTGAGTGTTTTTTATATAGTAAATAATGTTATTAAACTGGTTATCTCAATTAAAAGAACTGACATTCCACTTTGAATTTATTTTTGATATCAGAATAATAAATTTCTTTTTGTTGTCCTTTTTCAAAAAAATTCTGAACATACTGTATTTAAGTCAGTTTTGTTTTTGTCTGAGACTACTATAACATGGGAGGTGACCACAATCTCTATGTTATACATTGAAGTAGTCTCAGGTTTTTGTAGTCCAATTGACTATGCATTTTAGAGCAGGTAAATGTGAATTTGGATTACATTTGAAGTTGATTCAGTATATCTAATGACATAATACCACTGTTTTATTTCAACAAAGCATTTTCAAATTTTATTTTATACTGGTCAGCTTAGGTTATTATCCAATCAATAATTTAATTGAAAGGACAGTTGGTTGCAGGACTTTTGAATTCAAATATAAGAAAGAAGAAGAAATATAAAGCAAAACTTGAAATATTACATATAATAGGATTTATGATAACTGCAGGATATCAGATTGCAATACAGCTTTTTTTCAGTTATCTTTGTGTTGATTATTATGTTTTAAATCCCTTTCTGGTTCTTTGGATGTTCAGATTTTTTTCTCTTGATTAAGGCAAGCAACAGAACTTGTACAACTTATGTAGTTTCTTATCTCAGGGTGAATCCAGAAAATTTTAAACATAAGTGGTGGTATTCTCAACCAAGGATAAAAAGGAGGGTTCCAACTATATGCATGATCCCATTCAAATGCATTAATCTTCCATAAAAAGAGGAGGTTCCAATCACCAGACTCCCTGAGATCTGCAATTGTATCTTAAAGCAGCTATAATAAAACAAAAATTGTGCATGTACTTCTGGCCACTGCAGATTGATTTTATTTTCAATCTATGATCATCTATGGTAATGGTCACAATTTTGAAGACTATATTTCCTTTTTTTTGTCATATTTTTGTTTAAATGTAATCTTCTGCTTCTGCTTCTATTGTAACACAGGTTCTTCTGACAAATGACTGATAAACCCATCTTGTATCCTTCTATCTACCAAAAGGGTGTTTGAGAATATATATATACAATAAGTTCAAGTTTCAGAGAAAAAGTCAGTCTGTTATAAAATGTAGGTAATTGTCTTCTTTGGAAGTGTTCAAAAACCTGTAAGAACTTGAAAAAAAATGTCATATTCAACCTTTCCATGACTATTTTAATGTTACAACAGTAGAGGAGCATGGAATATTGAAAGGTATTCAAGAACTTTTCGAAATAGATCTGCAATCATTAATTTTACTCAAATTTACTGTTGTGAACTTGCAATATCCTACGATGCGCGTACCGAGTTATCTCCCTTTGATCTCCGCTTCGCCACGAATAAACTGACACAATTGCGTATCCGGGGTTTTTGTGATCTGATATTGTTACATTAGGAGCAAAAAACGGTTTTACTTCATATTTTATACCCCTCAACACGTTACCAAACCTATTTAAGGATTTATTAAGGATTTTCCGTGGACCTACGCAAATTTTCAGAAAAAAAGTTTCACTTCAGTCGTGAATTTATAACATTTTAACAATACTTTTTTATTATAGTTATATAAAATAAGAAAGCTTATTCAATCTAGAATTGAACACTTTGGTTTTTATTAATGTACGAGTACAAATAAGACGATACGAGTCCAAAAACCACGAGACATGCACGTTTACCAAAAAATCGTAAACTCTGACCTTTTATCACGTGACCAATGTCTTGAACTTAGACGCCATTAAATCGTTTGCCGTTCAACTGCATAAATTCCTAAATAGTTATAACCCCTATTCCTTTCAATCGGTACATTATTAACATTAAATATTTTTTCATAGTTTTTCTGTTTTATTAAATACTACTGATTTAGTTTTCTTTATATTTATTTAGAGCCCCCATTATCACAGTAGTTATATAGTTTATCAATACACTTCTGTAAACCATAAGCTGTTTCTGACATTAATACTGAGTCATACAAAAATAGCAGGTTTTCAAATGAGTCGAGAATATCATTTATGAAAGATATAAAAAAGTGGGACTTAAATTATCCCCTTGTTTGACTCCTTTGTTAGATGTAAAGTTTTCAGTCATAGAATATTTGTCTTCCTTTACATAAAGTTCAATATTATTATACTTATCTTTTAGAGTGTTATAAAATAAATCACTGACTCCAATATTTCTCAGTTTAAAAAAAATCCCATCATGACTAACAGTGTCAAAGGCTCATCGTAGGTTAACAAAGCATATAAAGATTTTTTTATCGCCTGGTTGAGTATACTTTTCTATGGAGTCTCCTCCGAGTTCAGTATTTTTGTGATTTTACTTTTTTCTATAAGAGGTCTCAAAACTGAACGATGATCACTGGTGCGCTAGTCTTTCCAGAAACCAATTTGTTCCGGTTTAATAATATTTCTACTTGCCAAAAACTTCTCTATTAAAAAGAATATTTAAAATTTTCACAAATAACTTGCCTAAACAATTTCCAATGGTAATTTCTCTATAATTTTGAAGGGTCGTCTTTTGAACCACTTTTAAATAAAGGAAGTATATATCCCTTTACCCAAATGTTGGGAGCATTTCCTGAGTTTAAGATACTATTAAACAATTTTTGAGAACAAGGAACTAATTATATTTGACTTGACTTTAACAGTTCTTTTAAAATTGAATCAAAACCACTGGCTTTTTTTTAGTGTACTAATCGCCTTCTTTTTTCAGTTTTTGAAATCAAATTATCAAGTTCAGTAAATATTCCTTACTTTAAGCTTATCTTTTAAGTAATCACAGGATGCATTGGTCTCTTTTTCATTTATTTTTTAAAATAAGAAAACCATCACATCAGATGTGGAATTCTCCCTATTTGTATCTGATAACTCATGAAGCAGTGCCCAATATTGACTTGGATAATCGTCTTTTAAATTATCTAATTTATCTATCAAATCTTGTCGAAAATCCATTATTTCTTCTTTCTTATTTTTTTCAGTAATGTTTTAAAAGACTGAAAAAGATGCCATTATTACTGGATCAAAGGATAGTTTTGTAACAATTTTTCCTTGTCATTTAGTTTATTTTTTAATTCAGACAATGAAGCATCTAACCAATTGGGTTTTTTCTTTACATTTTGATTTAACCTACTTGTTGATTTTTAAGTAGACTTTTTGCTTCATAGAATATAGTATTTACATCTTTAATCATATTATTAATATCAGAATGGTAATCAGTTTATTAAAATTCAAAATGTTTTGTTGCATGCTTCCTGAAATAATTCAGTAAAGTTCTCATTCCATTTAAGAGATAACTGTATTGTATTTGAAGCTTTAAGGACGTCCATCGGTAGTTTTACTGTCGCAAATTTAGTTTACCTGGCGACGCGTAGCGGAGACAGGTAAACGGGTATTTGCGACAGTAAAACTACCGATGGATGTCCGAAAAGCTTCAAATACAATACAGTTATCTCTATTCTAATGCAAAACAAGTTCATAATTTAATTTCAATCATTATTTCAGTTTAAAATCTCCATTAAAGAAAATTCCGTGAAAAGATGTTATCTTCTTTGGTCCCAACACTAGATGACGTCATAGGTATGCTTCCGGCGTCAAACATAAACACCGGGCGTTTTATGGCTTCTGTGCCGCTTCAGAATGTAATAAAATTTGATAAAAAGAGAATTTTTAGGTGCAACATGTGAGTTTTATGGCTTATTATTGTAGAAATTACATATCAATACATTCAGCAATTCAAAATGTCGGCTACCATAGTTACAGACAAGGAGATAGAGAATTTTACGCTAACTGTCATCCAATCAGAAGCATTGATACAAACTAATTGCATTAGAATTATAACTTTAAAGAGACATCTGAGTGTGACATGTATCTTCTTTTATTTAACACTGTATGTTCAATAACACAGAAATTTGACAATGATCAGTGAGATCGCCCAATAAGTTATGGATTTTAAAAAACATACCTTTGATGATAAATTTTCTGATACAATAAAATAATCTACAACCCTACATCCATTTGGAGTATAGCATGTTTATTGGCCAATAGAGTCTCCAGTAGTTCGTCCATTTAAAATTCTAAGAACTGTTTCAATACAGATATCTTTAAATATTTACCCCTAGACGAGATGATTTCGTCCATACTTCAGGTACATTTATATCTGGATCAAAGTTTTTAAAAATATTTTGTATTTTAGCCAGGAAAAATGCACGGTGACCTAACTTTTCTTTTGATATTCTCAAAGCATTTTCTTAAAGTTATCTTTTCCAATTTTATTTTACAATTCTATCACATAGGTGGCACGGTAGTATTTGCATTCCAGAATTTAGGTTGCTCTTTTGTGTACCCTACTTAGGTAAATGTATCTAAACAGTGTGATTGGACAAAAAAATACAGTATCAACTGAACATACTTTCCCAAACTGAGGGATGAATCAGGTGTAGAAAAATATGAAATAATTTTACATACAGATGAAAATGAATTTTTGAGAATTTTTTTAAATTTTGTATTCACTGCACCATAAAAGACCTAAAAGTACTAGTGGCCTTAGGTTTTTAAAAATAGCAAAAATGTAAACAGTCATGATACATATTCAAATTCATTTCTGAATAGTAAAATGAAAGTACTTCAGTTAACTGTGAATGTAGATTTTTTTGCGGTGTTAGAAAGTGATGAAAATTCTAAAAAGGCTATCATTATCCCTTATGGGCCAGGAAATACTACCGTGCCACCTTAAAGGGGATATATATGTTTACACTAAATCAATAAAGGAACTTTTTTTACCTATGCAATTTGTAAGTTTATCAATAAAAAGTTGCCTGATCTGTATAGGTAATAATGTAAAAATTTACCTAGAAAGTAGAACTTCATTATTTTTATGTAACTTGCAATACATTTTTAATTATAAATGCTCGCTTTAACTTTTCGCAGTGTCTGACACATGTGCAACCTCTGAAATTTGAGACGCGACATTCTTCAGTTGCATGTACATCCTATTATTTTCACCGAAATAAATAAATTGCATAATTTCTTATTTTTTTCAACACAAGTACAGCTATACTAGTTTTCTTGAGGTTTAATTTGTAGTTCTGATGTAACATGACATCAGTAGGAGCTTTTTGGGAACCAGTAAGTGGTTAAGGGGTCCTTCCTTATTCATTTACCTCTCATATTGGTCTGAAATAGAGATAGAAATAGGGGTTTCTATACATTGATTAGATATTATTTTTGACAAAAAATGTATTTATGATGTTATATCAGCAAGATTAAATGATTTATTCATTTTCCATGCAAATACCATTAGTTGTTAAGATTTTCTGACAGTGAAAAGCACAATAAAGGCAAATTGATTATGTAAGGGGACATAATTTAACTTAATGCATACATGAGAAATAGACAAACAGTCAACTTAGAGATATATTCTAGTACATGTATTGTCAAACAGATTTTGGAATAATAGTTAACTGCAATCTAAAGACTCTTGTTGTATTGCCCTCATAATCTGGAAATGTTTAAAGTAATATAAGGCATGCTGTAAAATTTGGGATGGACTTTAATATCATTTTTCATGATTTGGTGCTTAAACTGTTTCTTTCAGTCAGATTAACCATAAACAGAGTTGGCAATCCAATAATTCCTCCTGAATCACCATGTTTGACTTCTGTGTTGATTTGAAACATCATATATTTAGGTTTTGTTCACTCCTGAAGTAAAAATGGTAAGATGAAAAAAAAAGTGAAAATCTGCCAGATGGGGTAGGGATGTAATGTTTCATTTTATTTTGGTGAGAAATGAGTGCAGACTAGTATTCTTTATTGTAATATGTTCCAAAGTAAGAAGTCTATGCATCATAGGTGTCATGACTGGTTTCAAGTTTGTTATGTCTTGGTTAAAGTGGCACGGTAGTATTTGCATTCCAGAATTTAGGTTGCTCTTTTGTGTACCCTACTTAGGTAAATGTATCTAAACAGTGTGATTGGACAAAAAATACAGTATCAACTGAACATACTTTCCCAAACTGAGGGATGAATCAGGTGTAGAAAAATATGAAATAATTTTACATACAGATGAAAATGAATTTTTGAGAATTTTTTTAAATTTTGTATTCACTGCACCATAAAAGACCTAAAAGTACTAGTGGCCTTAGGTTTTTTAAAATAGCAAAAAAAAAGTAAACGGTCATGATACATATTCAAATTCATTTCTGAATAGTAAAATGAAAGTATATCAAACATCTAATATACACATTTGTGTATTCAATTATGAGGTCAAATACTTGTGTATTAAGAATTAGATGTATATTGAGTGGTCTGTATAATTATGTAAGACTGAGGTTGATAGGTAATGTGGTCAATTTGATTGGCAGTTTAGGAGGTGGGGCATTGTAATTAAAGGTCCACCTTGTCTCTGATTGTTAAGTGATAATGACAGTTGTCAATCATACTAGTATTGAATCAATACCCACTTACCTAATCAAAATGTTTTTAAAAAAGCCTGCACATCAACACACCTTAATGACATACATTCTTGAATGAACTGCTCCAATAATATACTCATTTTTTCAGTTTAGATGTGTATTATGTGCACATACATGGTAACAATAGGGAACTATATTTCAGTGTGAATACATTTAGTAACAGTAGCAAACCTGTCCTGTTGTCAGGGAGGCCGGTGCCTAAGTAAAGATTTAGAACAAGTTCTAATCTTTCCAAAAACCTGTATATCAGTAATAAAATCCATTTTGGGGTAATTGATAGACTTCATGTGTGTAAACGCAAAATTAAGGCTAGGTATCTACTATAATGGTGTGCCTATTGAAAACCAGAGATAGTAGACATTAATATAGATAACTTTGCTCTCTGCAGCATTATTAGCCTTCATATTGAATCAATCGTCAGTATATATATAATCCCGAGCAAACGATTGTAAATCTTTGTGATGTCGAATCAAAACCTATTTTTGCAAGAGGAATTAAATAATTTCGGCAAAGTGTCATGGCCAAATTTAAATGCTGAGATAGTACCAGCCAAATAGTTTACACTTTAGTGTTTATGTGAATTATCATTGATAATTTTTCTGTTCACAAAACTTTGATTATTTTTTTTTAAATACTAAGGGTTTGCTCACCCTAGAAAAGATTACCTTAGCTTTGTTTGCAAAACCTTTCGGAATTTTGGGTCCTCAAAGCTCTTCAACTTCGTTATGTATTTTGCCTTTTTAGATTTTGTGGTTTGAGCGTCATTGTTTAGTGTATATCTTTATATATCAGGTTTTATTCTAAATGGAGTGATCCAGGCAGTTATATTACAAAATATTTCTATACATGAGGACTAAAGGAGCGATATTAAATTTCGCATTTTGTAGCTACGACCAACGCAGTTATACTTAATATTATGATGTTATGAAGATTTGTTTTTGATAAAGAATAAATAAAAAGATTAATAAATTGAAAAGTGATTATATAATAACTAACGTACTGCAGACAAAGAATGCACATTACGTTACTGATATAGATCTGTATTTGATGTTTATAATTCGGGTAATTAATACGAATAGTGTTTGACATTTTTAGCCGAACAGATTTATCATTTTTACATAACTTAATTTATTGTATGCTGGTTCATATTCTGGACGCCAGTCTTTGCTCCTTTATAATATAATTCACAAACAATCAGACTCGGATTTCTCTTGAACTGAATTTTAAATGTGCGTATTGTTATGCGTTTACTTTTCTACATTGGCTAGAGGTATAGGGGGAGGGTTGAGCTCTCATAAACATGTTTAACCCCGCCGCATTTTTGCGCCTGTCCCAAGTCAGGAACCTCTAGCCTTTGTTAGTCTTGTTTTATTTTAATTTTAGTTTCTTGTGTACAATTTGGAGTTTAGTATGGCGTTCATTATCACTGAACTAGTATATATTTGTTTAGGGGCCAGCTGAAGGACGCCTCCGGGTGCGGGAATTTCTCGCTACATTGAAGACCTGTTGGTGACCTTCTGCTGTTGTTTTTTCTATGGTCGGGTTGTTGTCTCTTTGACACATTCTCCATTTCCATTCTCAATTTTATTAATAATTACATTTGATGTATGTTTCACTATAAAACGTTATTCTGATTGGCTAACTGCACATCACGTGTTATTCCGTAAGCAATTGGATTACTTAATAAAACTTACCATTCATGATAACACGAGGTCCCACATTAAAGTGCACAGATGAATTAAAGAAAAAATGATAAAATTCGTGTTTTCATGAACCTAGCTAAAAAATGTAATTATAAGTATTGAATGCTTCTTTTTGTAACTTCATAGGGTTGTAAAAGTGTTGACCGTGCGCACATTTTTAGAATGAAGCGCGGAAGCGCTTCATACAAAATGTACTTCGGTCAACGCGTTTACACCCCAATGAAGTTACAAAAAGAAGCATTCAATTCTTAACATCAATATTAAAGTATGGTCATCCCTACAACTCCGAATGTGAATTCAAATTTAACTTTGAAGCAAACACATAATCATATCCATAACATATATCTGATGTGCAGATACGCCTAACATCTTAAAAAAACAACACTTGGATTCTTTAGTTTTTGTCTTTAAACCGTTTTGAAATTAATTTTATAAATCTGAACATTAGTAAAATTGAAATAATTGTCGCAGTAACATAATTTTCTAATTTCACATTCTTGTAGTTCATAAGTAATTTCAAATAATTTAAATAGACGTGGACATACATTTTAATAAGACAAATACGACTTTATCAAACATTTCATTTTAAATTCGCGATGCTTCATATAGATTGGCCGCCACAAATATTTAAGAAACTCATGGAACAGAATGTATCAAGGATACAGATAAGATTTACAATTGGCATTTAAGTTTTAGGTTCATTTTGTCAAGTGTTAAGTCAATCATTTAAGATGATTGATACTGATGTTATGCATAATCAAAGTATTATCACAAAAATACCGAACGCCGAGGAAAATTCAAAACGGAAAGACCGTAGTCAAATGGCAAAGTCGAAAGGACAAACATATCAAACTTTAATACAACTTTCATTTCAAAAGTGCATACAAAGAAGTTATGCAAACCCTGCAGTATTTTTAGCAGTACTTTTTTTTTTACATTAAACACTATAAAAATTACCCTTATATACTAAATTTTACGTTTACATAAATCGATGCTGTAAACTAGTATATGCCAAAAAAAAATCCTAATCATACACAACATACTATGCGTCAGTGGTAACTACAGTAAACAAAAACAAAATATAAGGATTTTCTTATTCCAGGAATAGATTACCTTAGCCGTATTTGGCACAACTTATAGGGATTTAGGGTCCTTAATGCTCTTCAACTTTGTACATGTATGTTTGGCTTTATAAATATTTTGATCTGAGCGTCACTATTAGTCTTATGTACAGGACAAGCGCGTCTCGCGTAATAAATTATAATCCTGGTACCTTTGATAACTATTTCATCACTGGGTCGATGTCACTGCTGGTGGACGTTTCGTCCCCGAGGGTATCACTAGCCCAGGAGTCAGCACTTTGGTGTTTACATGAATATCAATTATCTGGTAATTTTAATAAATTTCCTGCTGACAAAAGTTTATATGATTCGAAAAACTAAGGATTTTCTTATTCCAGGAATAGATTACCTTAGCCGTATTTGGCACAACTTTTAGGAATTTTGGGTCCTAAATGCTCATCAACTTTGTACTATTTTGATCTTATCGTCACTGATGAGTTTTTTTTTTTAGACGAAACGCGCGTCTGGCGTATAAAAATATAATAGTGGTACATTTGATAACTATACCACCAACATTGTAATTAAGAAATGATTGATGCAAGCTATACTTTATTGTAGTTTTAACATCGGTAGGCATTATATTCGTGATTATGTTTGCCCTCACTATCGCTCGGGCTAAAAAACACGAATATAATGCCTACCCATGTTAAACTACAATAAAGTATAGCTCGCATCAATTATTTCGATTATGATTTGGACAATTAAAGTAGTTGCTATGTCCGATTTGTATAAGTGTGGAGCGGTTGTTCAGGCTGTTCCATGAACCTCCCTTTTTTGTTTGTTAACAAGCAAACGACTGGCAATGTGATTTTTCAGGAGGAGTTTTCAACAGCCAGTATGAACGGTTGTCGTATCTATCTCAAATATGTCAATTTCGAATTGCAACACGTAACAGTCGTTATAAATGAATAAGTAATGACTGTTGCATCATATAAGAGGTTGGTAGAGTTTTAAGTTAATCAAATATATTAAATGCATGCCAATTTGATATAATTCATTATTCTGCAGTAGTCAATATACGCATGTGCAAACAAATTTTATTGGATTTAGATCATTCACAAAGCGAATGAAGCACGTCTTATTGAATTTATTGTCAATTATTACAGAATTGACGTGAATTCTAATGCATGTAAAAAAAGTCTGCAAGACGTGTATATGATTCAGTTCATTACATATCAATGAACTTTCTAAATTAATACAACACAAACGAAGGCGCTGATATACATCGTAGTGTGGTTCACTTGAAGTCCCCGTAATCATTTTTGACAATATGGAAAAAAAATTCTATATATAAATCTATGAGATAGCACTTCATTTTTGTCAAAACAAGTAATCAATATTAAATATTAGAGTTATAAGCCAAAATCTACATTTTACCCATTTGTTCTATTTTTAGCCATGGCGGACATCTTGGTTGGTTGGCAGGGTCACGCCACACATTTTTTAAACTTATTACCCCAATAATGATTGTGGCCAAGTTTGGATTAATTTGGCCCAGTAGTTTCAGAGGAGAAGATTGTTGTAAAAGATTACTAAGATTTACGAAAAATGGTTAAAAATTGGACTATAAAGGGCAATAACTCCTAAAGGGGTCAACTGACCATTTCGGTCATGTTGACTTATATGTAAATCTTACTTTGCTGAAGATTATTGCTGTTTACAGTTTATCTCTATCTATAATAATATTCAAGATAATAACCAAAAACAGTAAAATTTCCTTAAAATTACCAATTTAGGGGCAGCAACCCAACAACGGGTTGTCCGAATCCTCTGAAAATTTCAGGGCAGATAGATCTTGACTTGATAAACAATTTTACCCCCATTTCAGATTTGCTTTAAATGCTTTGGTTTTTGAGTTATAACCGAAAAACTGCATTTTACCCCTATGTTCTATTTTTAGCCATGGCGGCCATCTTGGTTGGTTGGCCGGGTCACGCCACACATTTTTAAAACTAGATACCCCAATGATGAGTGTGGCCAATTTTGGTTAAATTTGGCCCAGTAGTTTCAGAGAAGATTTTTGTAAAAGTTGACGACGACGGACGACGACGACGCCAAGTGATGGGAAAAGCTCACTTGGCCCTTCGGGCAAGGTGAGCTAAAAAAGGGAAAAGGAAAAGGAAAAAAAAACCATATGTTTATGATATGTCTACGGATGATACGAAGGTTAGAAATTATCATAATCAATTAGTATCAGTCATATTGTTGTTAAACTTTAATCGTCAATATGTCTAGGAATAAAATAATACCTGATGCTTGGGTGGTAATTCAAGAGATAATAGATGCCAAATTATGACCAAGGCAAATAAGGAAATTATTTGGAAGTTAACACGTGAAGAACAGGAACAGAATTGTTATAACTGCATTCTCTTATTTAAATTGGTTTTATCCAATACTTCTAATAGAGTGGGCCTATTTGGAGGGCTTATGTTTGGATGGTATTGGCATAAGGAAGTATTATTCAAACGGTTTGAGAAATGGAATTATAGGTTGTATGGCTATAACATCAAAAAGGTCGATACGAATACGTTGATGGGCACAGTCCGTCTTTATGTTCATCGAAGCATAAGACATTAGGCTATGCCTCGAGCTCTTAACTTCAATTACTTTCAATAGACTATCCAATTGGCCAGATTTTGATTGGTTAAATAGATTGGGAATTAAGTGATTTATATGTTATCCAAACACAAAAATTGGTATTTTCATACCGCAATGCTTCAAGTCTATTTGCAGAACCAGTGCTATCAGAGGAACTAGAACTCAGAATAAATGAAAGATTCCCAACAAAAAAAAATTCAACAAGCTGGTTCATGAATGTGTGAGAAGGTTGAGCGGTAAACAGAAACTGCAACCCAAAGACTGGGTTGAGGAATATACCAGTATAAAACAATTTGACTTCTGGTTATCCAGATTTATCATGGAAACCTGAATAAAAGATGGACCACCTAACACTCTATTGATCGAAATGATAATATATACACAACATATGTACATGTAGAGGATTTCTACTATCCGTGAATACAAATTAGAAAATTACTTCAAATTTAAACTTACAATGAAACTACCCATATACGAACAGTGATTTTTGTATTTTTTTTTATTGTGAAATATTTATTTCATTTGAAAGTGGCAATGTCGATTAACCCAACAGCAACACATGTAACAAACACCCAATGTTGGTTAGGGGAAATCAATGTGGGAACCTTTGGTCCTCCTTTCTACCGTCAGTAGAAACTTTCCTTGCCAAAACGGATCGTCCTTTATTTTATTGTTCAGGATGTACAAATACGCAGCCACGTCCGATCAGAATGGGGACGTTTTATCCGATGATTATATAAATGAATTCATAATCAATACCAGGTTTGAAATTTTGTAACTGCATCAGACGCGCAATTTGTCTTCAAGACTCATTAGTGACGCTCGAATATAAAAAAAAAAACACCCAAAAAATTATGCGAAATTCAGCTTAGGTGTTCTATTCCTGAGGTAAAAAAGCTTAGTATTTCAAAACTTCAATGTTTTGTTAACAGTAAATTCTTAACTGTAACCATGTCAATAAATTATGTCAACACAGATGTGCTGCCTACTAGAGTAGTGATAAACTCGGGGAATGACAACTCCACCAGTAGTGTCATCAATCACAATGGTTGTAAATTAACTAATCATCGATACCAGCATTTAAATTTTGTATTTGCACCAGACGCGCGTTTCGTCTACAAAAGACTCATCAGTAACGCTCGAATAAAAACAGATTCAAAAGGCAAAATAAATCCCGAGGTTTAAGAGCATTGAGAACAAAAAATTCCTAAAAGTTTTGTCAAATATAGCGAAGATTATCTATTCCTTAAGAAGAAAAGCTAAGAATTTAGATAACTCAAGTTATGTAAACAGTAAATTTATAGTTGTAACAATATCAATAATTCGTGTCAATACAGAAGTGCTGAATACTGGGCTGGCGAAACTCTCGGGGAATAAAGAGAATGTCAAGCCGTCTGCGCGTTAGGAACCCTTAAAAGAATCGCAAGAACCATATTTATCCTCCAAACTTATCCAAATTTCCCCGACATTCATCATGCATGAAATATTGTTAACTGGACTTATAGCAGCCAACAACTAATTTTATATCTGCTGTCTTAAAAGTCACCATTTTCAATATCAACATTAGTAGTCGAAAGCCCATCTGGAAGGAAACAATTGAAACAATCAATGTAATAACTACAGATGCTCCGATACCTTTGTTAGTTGATTTTCAGTTCCCGAATATATCACGTGCACAGTAGCTTCTACTTCTAGCATTAAAATATGGTGTTTTTTCTTTATTTATATAGAAAATGAAAAGCATTTAAATAAAGAAATTATTTCTTTAAAACTACCGGTTCGACATCTCTGTTAGTGTACTGTAAGTCCCAGAGATAATTACAGCCCAGTTGCCAATACTATGGTACTGGCACACAGAAACAGTTATTGAATGATTGAAATTTTCTGTTTTAAAAAAAAACTTAAAATTTAATTACGGAATATATCTTTTTTCATGGTAGGTTTACAATAACATCAATATTAATCGTAAATATAAACCTGGGAAGTATATATTTAATAATGGTCGCCATCCCCAGGTTAGTTATGAACATCTCTGATAATAAATTACTATCATCATATCGTTATAACTACTATCTTATAGTCCAGTTACGATATCAAACATTTTTTTACAATAATCTTTCTTGAATTTTCAACGGCTTATATTTTGGTGCCGAGACCATATATAATATTAAACACACCTACACATCACTACAGAACAGATCAAGTTGGCGCCTGATTACTGATTAAATACAACTCGAATACACGGAGTAATATTGAGTAAAAAAAACGATTTTACAAATTTCTGTCTCCGCCAGATTGGTATCGTGGTAACTGAAGTCACCATGATCAGTCAGTAAACCAGCAGTGGGTACTAAAATTTGATGGCAATATACGAAGATGATGATATAAAACGTGTTGAACAAAAGGGGGGTGGGGACGAAAGATACCAAAGGGACAGTCAAACTCATAAATCTAAAACAAACTGACAACGCCATGGCTAAAAATGAAAAAAGACAAACAAACAACAGCACACATGACAAAACATAGAAAACTAAAGAATAAACAACACGAACCCCACCAAAACACTAGGGGTGATCTCAGGTGCTCCGGAAGGGTAAGCCGATCCTGCTCCACATGTGGCACCCGTCGTGTTGCTTATGTGATAACAAATCCAGTAAAGAGTCTAACTCGGTAGGTCACATTTATGAAAGGGAAGGGGATTGTAGTTCGACGTAAGGAACATATCCGATATATCATTTGTGAACGGTTATTCCATAACGGTCAACCAACTCGTGATGGCGTCCGTAAAATTTACGAAGGGATGATTTCAACTTCACCATTTGGAACTCTTGGTTTAATAGCTTCCTTGTGAGCAGCAACCATCTATCAAAAAAGTCATGATAGGAAATACAAGCACGGCCTTCCTCAGCGTCGATAATATCAATATAACTATAATATATGGCTTCGCATTATATATTCACTATTTAACGTTGTCATGCTGATATTTTCATTTTTTATTTTTTGTCTAATGCGAAGTCATGTCGTATTTGATCATTTTCCTTTAGCACTTTCCGCCCTGGTTTGACGGCGGAAAGAATATTGCGAAAATCTAAAATAGCATACACGCTACACTACAAAAATGAACATGTACCAATAAAAGACAAAAAAAGTGAATGAAAAAATGTACTTACATTGTTGGGAAAGACTAAATTCCTTAATAAATATATGCATGTTCATACCGAACTGGTCGCTTGTTGTGCTCCGTCATATTTTAAATTTAGCTGAATGTATAAATCTAACCGTGACGTCAGAATCGTACAGAACGAACTTTTTGTTTCACATCTGATGGATTTAAAAATTTATATTGAAAAGTTACGTATGCATGATATTTTCAGTCCTCATTCACTTGATAGTATACAAAAACATTGTCGGCGAGCAAAAAAAGTAGTCACCATGTTTTACGGCAAATCTACATGTTTTAGTTTTTATCTTTCAGTAAAAATTATCAACTATTTTTAGTCTTCTTTCGATAAAGTCGACGAGTGAGGCAATCCCATTCACTATGTTAAACGGCAATTCTATGTGTTTTACATCTGTCCACTTTGAATAAAAAAGGGACGAAAGATATCAGAGGGACAGTCAAAATTAACTGAATAAAGTCGGCGAGCGAGGCAATCATCATTTACCATGTTTAACGACAATTCTGTGTGTTTTATTTCTGTAACTACATGTATGGAGGTGTTCAACGACTTTGACTATCCATGAGGGTCATACACGGCCGTTTTTCTCCTTCTTTGTTATATTCAAGGTTATTCATTGTCTACATGATGTACTTCATGTATGATTTTCACAAACAGTTTTTATATTAAAAAAAAAAAAAATACATATACATGTATAGGCGTAAAAAATAATTTTCACATGTGCAGATATATATATTCATCAAATAAAATAGTAAAAATAAGTAACAAGTTAGTTCCTGAGTCCCCATGGAAGGATGAAATCGATAGAATAGAGCTGTTAACTTGTTACTTATTTTACTCTTTTATTTAATGAATATAATATTATATATGATTGAACGTAGTTTTCAATTTAGACTTGTTTATATTTCTTCGTTTGGGCTTGTATCATATTTTCCCTCCGGTTTATATGATCCGTTCATCCTATTTGACTCTTTAAATTTAAGAGTCTATCCTAAATTGAGGTAAATTATATGGCCTTCCAAATACCGTTTCGATCCCTAACATCACTGAAGAGACATTTATTGTCGAAATCCAGATCTGGTGTACGAAAAAGAAATTGACACCTCATGTTTGTGGCATAACACCTTTTCCGCAAGTTTATGGTTTTCTGTGAGTATTAAATTAATATCAACATCCATTTTGTTACGTCTTGTGATCAATTTATTTGGCAATCCTCAATGGCAGTCAGCAGGGTTTAAGAACATCAGTTGTTCGACCTGTTAGTCAATTTAAAGTCAAATATATACGTTTTATTAAAATATACTCTTTTACTTTTTTGTTTTTGGAAAATGTTGTTTGTGCTGTGTTGAGACCCTTCTACAAAGAAATTTGTTTTACATGCACATGTATAAAAATTGCGGTTTTTATCCAACGCAATCATATGATTGAACGTAGTTTTCAATTTATACTTGTTTATATATATATTATCCGCCTGCAAGAAGTTGGTAAAATCAAAGGTCCCTGTCCGATTCATTAAAAGCGGCGAGTAACACCCTCGAACAGAATACTTCGCTCTGCAAGCAGTGATTTATTATTACTTTTTGCCCCTTCTTAACTGTATCCCTATTATATTTTCATCGCGATTGACAACATCTTGTAAGTATTTGCCCCCATTTCTTGCCGAAGTGGGGCGTCCGTTCGGCTGTGCGCTATGTATCACATTCACAGTCACGTCCGGTCAGAGTGGGGACGTTAAATCCGATGCCTCGTGTAAATAAAGTGCCACACTCTTTGCACGTTAAGAAGGCTTGCAACAACTCTTTGATGGGTTCGTAGGTGTATGGCCTGTTGCAAGGCAAAATTTCGGTCCCTATCCAATATACCCTCATTTTCCAACTTGGCAGTTCAAATTTCCCCGACCATCATCACGAATGGCCTCTATTATGACAAGACCTACCTATATATATATTGTATTTATTGTTAACTTGTTATCCTGAACATGCATGCCTATAATGGTTTACTTTTATAAATTGTTATTTGGATAGAGAGTTGTCTTATTGGCACTCACACCACATCTTCCTATATCTATGAACTATTTGCCACTGGACGTTAAGCAACCAAAAAATCAATCAATGTATTAAAGTATTTGCCCTTGCTGTCCGTCATCAGAATAGCCTTTCTGCGAGGATTATTCCTGTTAGCCAAAAACGATTCGTTTTCAAAAACGGTCAAGTTGTTTTCTTAAATTTGAATACGATATTTTGTCAATTTACAAAGGTAAAAAGGAAGCAACGTGGTATTTTCCAGCCAAATAAAATATAAGACATATGCAACTTATCAATAAGTTTTACCATAGACTGAAAAAAATCATATCAGTATAAGGCCGTTTTATTTCCGGTCATTTCATGTCAAGGCTGTTAATCATAATAACGGTACAATATACTTTTTAGACGAATTGGGAACAGACACCCCCCTCCCCCCCCCCCCAAAAAAAAAACCAACTTAAAGATACGATAAAATTACTTATTAGATAAATTACAAATCGGTTTCAAGGAAAAAAATCTTCGGATTTTTTGTTTAATTTGCAATACATTGCATACAAAAAGTTATCTAATCTGAATCTAATAATAAGACACGCCTCTTACTCTTCGAAATAATCCTTTCCAAAACCCAATGAAGTATAGGAATACATCAGATCTGTTAGTTTTCCAGTTTGATTTTTGTTTACATTTGTCATGTTGGGATCTTTTAAAACGGACTAGGCGGTTTGTGTTTTACTCATTGTTGAAGTCAAGACGATACATGCTTACATTATATTCATTTGCACTTTGATGGATATTTATCTCGTTGGCAAACACAGTACATTTTCCTATTTGATGTTTAAATATTAGCGAAATAAAAGTCGACCATTTAGCGCCCTATTGGCAGGAGGCGGGTCCTTGTGCTAGGGATGGTAGACAGGGACATAGTTTGATTTTGTATGACAAATTTACACTTACCCTCAAGACAACAGACAAAGACATTGCTCATATTGTAAAAAATAAAAACGGGATATGCATTCGAAAGCAAATTGTAGATGTATTTTCTGATGAAGCCAGCAATCAAGAAATTGAGAAATAATCTGGTGAAGGTCAAGTTGTGATTTGGATTGGTATCAGTGTAGCATGTTGTGCCTCTAAATAATGTCAGTTGCACACAAGATGTAGTTTTAGTGTTAAGAATTTTTTCCTGAAACTAGAAATGTAAATAAGACAAAAATAGACTGAAATGTGGTAGCTAGGGTAAACGATAAATGAGGATTGTCTCGGTCGCCGCGTATAGTAGTCTTTTTCGGATCCATTTACTAAATACAATGTATACTGTTACAGTTTTATCCTATTCCATTTTGAAATTTCATCAATGCAATGTAGACAATTATTCACAGAAGCTATCCGGCAAATATTCAGATTTTCTGTAAAGGACATATATTGTATACATAAATTGTTATTATATTGTACCTCATAAGTTGTTATCTAGCTAAATAAAAAAATTATTTAGAAAAAGAGTATTAATAAAGATACAGATTTGTTTTTAATCCATCATCACTTATTACTTCACTCTGAGATAGTAGCCTCAGCTTCATTTTAGTACAATGTGATACTGGTGCTCCAATAATGGAGGAATATAATTTAGGGAAACAATCAATGTAATTATCATTGGCCTATCGCGATATGACCTCGGGTGGCACATTGATAGTAAAAAAAAATATCAGAAGAGCAAATGAAAATAGTAAATAATGCCCTCGAGGTCATATGTTATAGAACTAGGTTTTCTCGTTAATTACTTCATATGTATACAGGTATAAAGTTTTGGACTGTTAATTTAATACCAAATCTTGAATCTCATCAAATAAAACTCAATAATATATTATCGCGACTGCGTATCTATCTATACTATTAAACGAGAAGACCTCATTTTGTGTGTCGCTTCTCTTCCCTCCACAATAAATCAATCATCAGGCCTCTGTGTCTTACAGGTAACATGTATAGTCTCATTTGTCATCCATTCTTATGAATATTCAGATTGAGATATTTTGGGTGAAAAACGACAAAAAAAAAAAGAGTCCGGATATGATTCTGTCATCATACTGACTTTTAGTCATAGATAGAAATTCCGGTTTGAAACATTCACAAATACAACCAATCGTATGATAGATAACAAAAAATGAAAAACAGATAAGCCAATGAGAGCGGTCTCTATATCATGGTGTTTGGATCGCAAGAACTACAACTATTATACCTCCTTATGTAGAGGACAATTATTTTTCGCGTTTATTTACATGTAAACTACGATTATACTGTTTTCTTTGAAATGTTTACTATTTAAGGGGTCATACCACTTGCATATATATTAAAATAAGTAAAACAAGCCCAACTTCATCTAAAACTACCTTTACCAAAAACTTTAACCTAAAGAGGGACAGACGGACAACCGAACGAACGAACACACGGATGCACAGACTAGAAAACATGATGCTCATAAATGGGGCATACAAATTTATTGTTGAAAGGGAAAATAGTGATTTGGGAAAAATGAAAGTAAGGTAGAGATTAGAGGGAGACAGGACCTTTTTCGGGGCGTCGGGATCGGGTGTTTTTAAGCTCGGGATTTGGGGATTGATCCTTACGGATCCGGATCCGGGAATATATTTTTCGATTTCAATATTTCGGGATATAAATTTCTTTAAATATTGCATCTCGGGATTTCGGGATCAGGACCCCTCCGACCACCCCTCAAATTAGCCTTAGTCGATCTTAGTCATTTATACAAGATTCCCACAAGATTCATATCCTACCATTGGCATGTTAATAAAGCTCTCAAAAGAAAAAGCACTGATGGATTGTCCTTGAAGCATATTTTGTTAGACTAATAATCATGATAATGGTCTATATATAAGCAGTAACATTTATTTGATGTTTGAAACGGTGTAAATTTTTAATTTGATTTGATTGATTGAGTGTTGGTTGCTTAACGTCCAGTGGCAAATATTTCATGCATGTCCAGGACGAGAACAAGTTAAACAATAAATACAATGGGTAGATCGTGTCATGATAGAGGCCACTCAGGATGATAGTCGGAGAAATTTTGACTGCCACTTTGATTTAACTTTTACCAAAAGAAGCATTGTAGCAAAGGAAAAGAATAATTGTGGTCTGAGACCAGAATCACGAAAATAATTGAATTTAACAGAATAAAAACAAATATCGGACTTTGGAAAAAGGGAGAGGGCTTTTGATACCTTTTATGAAATTATCCATAGATAATATCTTTTACAAAAAATCATCCTACAACAGTTCACAAGCTGTATATACCCGCGATTTCGCGGGTGTGTTCTAGTACATTCTAAATTTTCAAAATGCTGTAGTTTGTTTCAATGTATGTCACAAAAGATTTTTTATTAAACTGCTAGTTCTTCTGATGATGCCGATCATATGAAGTTTATTTATCCAGAAGCCTCTCCGAATCTGTCAGCGGACATCCCGCCAGTGACTGTTCTGGTCAATCACTAGGATTTGCATGAAAAAAGTAAAATCACAAAAAGCATTGTTCATAATGAACGCGTCAAGTTTATGATTTGACAGGCGAACATGTTGGCTATTGATATTGAGGCGTTTATTTTAGTCTGCTTTGACTAACCAACAAAGTGGATGTCGCACATACAACCCTGTAATTTAGACAGACCAAATGCATATCGAATTGATTTTTGTTAATTTGATATACACATGATGTATATGATTCGTGCGGTTTCCATACAAAAATAGTGTCAAATCATATTATTTTTTTGTAGTTAACTGCGTCTATTTGGGCGCACGTCCATGCAAGGACAATCAAGTTGGAAACGCAATGCAAAGTGTGAATCGAACTTCATAATAATTTTCAAATTTTATGACAACATAGACATTAGATAGATCTATTAAAAAAGAACTATAGGAAGTGAAAACAAATCATACGATTACAGTCAATGGTTTTGATCTTTATATAATTAGATATCAAAGATACATGGTTATTATTTTATACGTCAGACACCCGTTTCGTCTACGTACAATTTAGTAAATGTGCAAGAACCACCAGTAATTGAAGCATTGTTCATAATATCTAGTTTAAGACTGCTCTTTCGACATTATGACTTTAATATCACGACCGTGTCCGAGGAGAAACATACAGATTTAGAGGTAAGTACTTATCCGTTTGAAGCGGAATGGATAATTTCAGTTGATGAGGTTATAGATAGTGTCCAACCGCTTATTATGGATAATTTCAGTTGATGAGGTTATAGATTGTGTCATCCCGCTTATTATGTTTAATTTTAGTTGATGAGGTTATAGATAGTGTCCTCCCGCTTGTTATGGTTAATTACATTTGATGAGGTTATAGATAGTGTCCTCCCGCTTGTTATGGATAATTTCAGTTGATGAAGTTATAGTGTCCTCCCGCTTATTATGGATAATTCAGTTGATGAGGGTATAGATAGTGTCCTCCCGCTTATTATGGATAATTTCAGTTGATGAGGTTATAGATAGTGTCCTCCCGCTTATTATTTGTTGGCTCATTGATGCACAAACTTATCAAAAGCATACCCAAAGCACAAGGACCACATCAGAAACGATTTTTAAACGGACAAGGGGTTAATCTTTTGAAATTGTCCGCTTTCTACAACATTTTACAATACGATGTCCTGTAACTGACATTTCAAAAGATCAACCGCCATGTGTTGCTAAAGTGGTCTTTATGCATTGCGTATGCATTTAATAAGTATGTAGTTTTTGAAATCTTAGATATCCGTGATGCTACCTTTATTATTTGCGAATTGGCTGTGCAATATATCTGCAATCTGACCTAGGGTTCATCTGTGACTGCTAGAAAAAGACAGATCAATTTGGACTAAGCTTAATTAGTTAAAGATCCAAACTTTTAAAACTGGTTAGTTAACTTCATCTAGACGCTCACACATGCACAATTCATTTATTTCTTCTTTACTATGCACGCCATGGTGGGTTTAACCACACTCAATATATGATATTGTATAGTATCAAATACATTTATTGACGTTAATTTATGGTATGAATGCCCGCACTGTAGGTTTATCCTCTTGACGGAGACGTCCGAAGTCGAGTATAACATAACAGGAAAGTTTGTTTTGCAATGTGTCTGGATCATGCTCATTGCACATTCTACTTATATGTAACTTTTCTATAGCACTTTTATCCTCTGGTATATTAATGTTCGAAATAACCTTCTTTAATAGTTTTTTAACGAAAAGTGGTACATCTGCCATAAAGTTAAAATCTTTAAAAGTACAATTGCCCCATGAATATGATGTTTTAACTGTTTTCTACATGTTAATACATGAACATACTTGTAGTTAGGGCATACCTGCCAACCCCTGAAACCTTTAAAGAGGGAGATATTCCCCTCAGCAATGACATCTGAGGGGGAGATTTTGCGTGAACATTTCAAGCTAAATATATGATCAGTATACTATATAAATAAACAAAACACCAATAAGAGTTAATAAAAATAATTTTATTTCTTGAATTCATTGTTGTAATTAACACAGCCCCTTTTTGCCTTTTTCAGTGACTCTATGTCAGAACAGCAATAATAACAGTTAACACTTTGATTTTGTTTTGTACATATGAGTGAGCATATAGTTTTATTTGAAAATTCTTTTTTTCTTTTTTAATAAAATGAATCTTTTATTGCACATTTCTCTATTATTATCTAAGATTATTATCTATTAAATATGATAAGTTATACAATGCTAATATATAAATACATTGATTTTGACAATTTGCTTTTTACTGTTACCTCATATCACGTAATTACGGAATTTGTACTATCTTTTGTCCGATATTGTTTTTAAGTTAATCGTTGACCTTAACCTTGATCAAAACAAGTTCACATGAAAGTTGAGATGATCGGATGATTAAAGAATGCCACGTGTATTGATGATGAACAAAAGGGTCTCATCTAATTTAAGTGTGTCTCATGGTGATTTTGGTAATATTTCAATTGTTTTATGATAATTTTATAGAAAGCATCATATGATTTATTATAAAATATCAAATAAATTCTAGTCAATAGATAGTACAGGGTCAATGTTCAGTAAGCATGCTTACTTTTTGTACAGGTAAACATTGATCATGTGTCACATTTAAACTCACACACACACATGAAACTTGTTTACATTTCCTATGAGTCATCCTACATGATATGTGTAATGATATTAAATAAAAATACATTTACAATAAACATTTATATATTTTTATAAACATCACTCAAAAACCTACTTGATTTTTTATCAAGAACTTTCATAATATCAAAGTATTGTTAAAATTCTAATTTAAAAATTCTGTAGACATCAACATTTTTTTGTTTATCCATTAAATATGATTATAATTCTGTAGACATCTTTATTTGTTTATGACTTGTAGCATGGATATATTTTTATATACCAAAAAAAAAGTTTTTTTTTTTTACTTTTACAATATTTTTTTGGCAAAATTGTAAACAAGCCGGCTACAGGCATATTGCAAAAAAGAGTAGCCATTTTGAATAAAAAAATTAATTATGTCTAAAATATTTCAAAATATTCATTGATCATAAAGTTCTGAGAAAAAGTTAAAAAAAATATATATGCTTGTTTTGGCAGGTACCTTTATAGCTTAAACAGGCCAAAAAGGACTGCAAAGGGAGGCAATTATTTCAAAGAATATTTCTAAAAATAGCCTGGAAACCTATTCTCAATTTTGATATTTTGTAAGGTACACCCCAATGAACAATATATGGGAAATTTAAGAAAGTTCATTGGCTAGATTATTTGGGTCCTCAGTGTCCTTCTCTACCTTAAAACAACATCCGAGACAAGCAGATTTCCCATTGTAACATTTAGTATAGAATCTCCATCCGGCTTCAATGTGATTTGGTATGTCTGTCACAACATTTGAATCAAACATGAGTAGTTCACATCTGAAATATATAAGTGTTTTAAAGAATACACATATAATTTGATTTTCAAAAAAGGTAAAATAACAAAATTACCGAACTCTTCAGTCTTGCTACAGAAATTTTCCCATGTAGAAAAATGGTGTATGAAACCTGGTTTTAAAACTAGCTGAAGCTCTCTTCCTTGTATGCTAGTTGCACGCGGCGTTAACGTGCGTTTACTTTATGTAATGCGTGGACTGCACCTAACTGTATTTTTTCTCGGGGTTGAAATTCAGTTCGGTGTTTGATGTTGTCTTTGTTAAGAGCAAAATGGAAACGGAGACTGAAGTAAATTTGGTAGAAATGAAGTTTTAATATGCACACTGGGATCAAAGTGTTGATTACATTACGTTAAATCAAATATGTAATTATAGGTAAAATGAACACACTTTTTTTTGGTAAAACATGGATGATTCAACCCTTTCCTAGGCGTAAAGTAAGTACGAAATTGACATGGATGTCAACCGCGCGGTTGAAATTTTTCAATCAGATTTTCAGTTAACATAGGTTCCCATAACAGGCGACAATAAAAATAGTTGGAGAAAATTATCATGCCGGAAACTAATGGCGTGATAAAAGCAGAGGGTCATGTTAATTAAGGACGGTATGATAACTTTGATGAAAATATTGACATTGACATTGACAATTTAGTTAAACCTATTGAGAGTGAATAAACCCACAAAGAATACAAAATTGAGAATATCTACATTCAACGATTAGAGAATGAGCGCATAGCAAGCACAAGTTGTGCCATTCTGGATCTTACAATATTAACAGCTAGTGACATTAATCCATGAATGAGCAAGTTTGTGATTGAAACGAGAGGGCAAGACGGAAAACCGTACCCACCGAATACATTGTAGATTGTATGTAGGATTATTGAGTCACCCATAAATTGAAAATGATATTCATATCAATTTCTTAGACGAAGAGGACTTGCAATTTTACGAGTTTACGCGTTCGTTAAGTGCTAGAAGGACACAGCAAACGACAGGAGTAGGCACAACTCCAAAACAAGAACAACCAGGAGAGTGAATTTTCTTTGGGAGAAGAATTAACAAGGAAACAAAAGTTCAAAAGTTATGCTTTACACTGTTTATTTTTTACAACATCAAACTGTTTGGTTGAAAGGGAGTAGACGAACACATGAACTTGTCAACATATTAGTTTTAAATTGGAAAAGGTCACAGGAGACATTCGTTGTCTTTTTCTAGAAGAGCTAGAAAAACCTACAAAGGTATGTATAATTAAAAATTAAAAGATAACAATTAAGTCTCTACTGTAATAAGAAGGTCAAGATTGAATCGTTTATTTCAAAAAATGAAAAGAGTCTTTTCAAGGTCCGCATAGATATTGTCGTACAATGTTTATGATGAAAGTACATGTATATATTGTGAGACTTGAAATATTTGGCTTTGACTTTTAAACATTTCTGAAGGAAAATCAAGAAAAGCAGTTTGGACGCATGCAATTATAAAGTGTTCTTTTTTTTTTTATTTTGGTAGCAATACTTTTGCTATCGTTTTAAAAGGAGTTTACAGAAAAGAGAATATAGACGGGCTAAAATAAAATATAGAATAATGAGGTGCTAAAATACAAAGAATAGAGAAAAATGGCACAAAAATTAAAGAATATTGAAATGAAGGATCCCATCTATTGTCTCATGTCAATCATACTTCATCTATTTATCTTTAGTCCTTGTTCCGTTGTGCTTAAATGTAAAATGAGCCATGTTAACCGTTCTTTTCGAACAAAAGCATTTCAATCTCAGCATATGATAAGAGGATGATTGGCAAAATTATATTTCAGGCATTCGTTTCCTTTGACTTAGCCATAATCCACTTAACGGATTATTCAAAGAATTATGAAACAAGATTTTCGATGCATGTCACAAATTTGACATTGATTTGACTTCTACTTCTTTTTAAATTGACTGAAGTTAAGTTACGAACACTTGGCAATCATTTGAATCTGTTATATTATTTAAAGAACCTTTCTGTTTTTATAAATGTGTTGGATTGTTATCTCCTGAAACTTTCCCCTTATTTTCTGTATTTAAGAACACAAGGGCAGTTCTCTTACTAATCCTCTTCATGCCAGCTTGCATGAAGGTTGTACTCAAGAGAAAAAGGGCAGTTCTAAAGATAATCACATATCGTACGCCTACGGGTTGAAAAAGTAAACCAAAAGAGAGGGAAAAATAGAAGATAAGAATTGGTACTAATATTTTCGTCATACTTTTTCGAATTCTGAACGTATGTGTAACAATTCTTAACAAAAACTTGTTTTTAAAAAACCCATGAAAGGAGTGAAGTGTAAAGAAGGGAGAGTTTGTTATTACTTTTTTTTTTAAACACACACCTGTTTATGGCACTGTTGAAATTGTAACCCATACAAGTCTTGGACATTCCACAGCTCGTAGCACATCTGATGGCAGAACATTTGATGGCATCTACTACAACCATATCAGACCTGGTATCATCAATACTACAGCTGTTAAAATATCCAGCAAATTTGTCTGAAACTGTATCCAATTTGTTTAATATACTCAAAACATGAACATACCGATCTACCACATATAAATCAACTTATATCATAACCGTTTGAAAAAAATACGTTCTCATGGTTAAGAAAAGTCGAGAAGAATTTGCGACATGTCGATTTTTTTTATGGTTATTTAAAAAGACGCACTTAGTTAATTGAGTTAAATTCGGAACGTAAATTGTAGAAAATACTCAAACTGATTTACGAAAAGGTAAAGAGAAAAACAGAAAATGTATAAATTGATAATGATTTTCGAAAATTGGCCAGAAAATCGAAATGATAAATAAGATGTATAATTTGAAAATTAACATGTTATTGGATGCGATCGTAACTGTTAACATTTGTTGGATATAGTGTTATGATATCCTGACCGTCGTTTTATATTAACAAAAGAGGGTGAAATAAAAAAAAAATATAGAATTCTAAATATGCATTACAAATCGAACCAGGCTGTAACTTTACATGCGATATATTTTACGACAAAAGCGGTACTGCGAATACATCACACAAAAAATATCTAGTCGCATGAAAACCCTTTGTTAGTCTTGTATTATTTTAATTTTAGTTTCTTGTGTACAATTTGGAAATTAGTATGGCGTTCATTATCACTGCACTAGTATATATTTGTTTAGGGGCCAGCTGAAGGACGCCTCCGGGTGCGTGAATTTCTCGCTACATTGAAGACCTGTTGGTGACCTTCTGCTGTTGTTTTTTTCTTTGGTCGGGTTGTTGTCTCTTTGGCACATTCCCCATTTCCATTCTCAATTTTATCAATTACACAAAAAATGTTCAACATAAACGTTACCTTTCGTCGCTTTCCCTGCGGAAGCAGCAAACAATTAAACACTATATATTTTAAAAGAAAACAAAATTTTTTATAATAAAAGCATAGACCACTTTCAAATTATGTCCTTCACCGGAAAAGCCTATGTGACGTCATTTACCAGATAGAGGGGATCGCTTTTTCCCCTGCTGTATTTAAGTTCATAAAGCGTCTTTGTGATCGTCATTATGCAGGATAAACTAAAAATTATTTTTTTCCGGAAGTTCTTATGATACCAGTGCTGAATATTAATTATAAGAATTAAATTTGTAGGACAACTTTTTTTTTAACCAATCGCTCAACAAAGGAACGGAAATGACAACGCTCCTAAACGCACGAATGATGTTCACTAAAACCAAACACTTTTGACTACCAGTGGATCGATGCCTCTGCTGGTGGACTTTTAGTCCCCGAGGGTATCACCAGCCCAGTAGCCAGTACTTCGGTACTGGCATGAAAATACGGATTTTTTGTGTTATTAAAATTTGCTGTTACAAAATATTAGAAATTATTATAAATTAAGAAATGTATCTCCCTCATGCAAAGCTCTGATTCCTTTCACGGATTTGGCCATACTTTTTGGACCTTTTGGATTATAGCTCTTCATCTTTTATATAAGCTTTGGATTTCAAATATTTTGGCCACGAGCATCACTGAAGAGACATGTATTGTCGAAATGCGCATCTGGTGCAAGAAAATTGGTACCGTTAATTTTATTACTACCACTGGGTCGATGCCTCTGCTGGTGGACTATTAGTCCCCGAGGGTATCACCAGTCCAGTAGCCAGTACTTCGGTACTGGCATGAAAATACGGATTTTTTTGTGTTATTAAAATTTGCTGTTACAAAATATTAGAAATTATTATAAATTAAGGAATGTAAAGCTCTGATTCCTTTCATGGATTTGGCCATACTTTTTGGACCTTTTGGATTAAAGCTCTTCATTTTTTATATAAGCTTTGGATTTCAAATATTTTGGCCACGAGCATCACTGAAGAGACATGTATTGTCGAAATGCGCATCTGGTGCAAGAAAATTGGTACCGTTAATTTTATTTTGACGGAAATGCAACTAACGTGGAAGTTGTGTATTGGATGACAACAATTTGGAGAGAAAAACACGTTAGTCATGGAAAGAATTCTATAAAACGAGAATTTATATAAAATTTTCTTCATTAATTTTACAAACAAGTATAACAATAACGTTCCTTTACATAAAAAAAAAAAAAATAAAAAAAAAAATGGAAATAAATAATGTAAGAGAATTTTCATTACTAATAGAAACAATGAATATATGTACGAAAATCATTTTTTGTTATCAAGACTACAAATATATGCTCATTGTACATATCACTTTTATCATATGAACAAATTGAAATGTTTATCACTAAATAATAATAAGGGTGAATAGGGAAGAGAAATTTCCTCGGAGTTCACAGTATTTTTGTGATTTTATTTTTCACATAAAGAACCCATTCACCAACCATTGAAGGGTCCGTAGGTGGCGTTTAGCAAGAACAACTTGCTATCTCCTTCCAATATAACCTCATTTTCTGGTTTTAGTTTTCCTAACCTTCATTCAAGACGGCTGCTTTTACAGGACGTTCAAATTGTATGCATTGTGAATGTGATTTTGTCATTAACATGCATGCAATATTTGTCACTAGACGTTACACAACCAATTAATCAATTACAATTTGAGACTTTTTTCTTTGGAGCTATTGATATTCATGTGTAAGTATAATAGCACTAACACTGTAATAATGCTTATTATTCTTGAAAGCTGTAAATGAAAATGCAAAGCATTGCCTTTCTCACATATCAAGCAGACATAGCTTAAAAATATGTATACTATTAAAATTGTTGCAGTTACAAATGGAGAACCAAAAAAGAAAAGCAAACGTAGGCAGAACTTAACCAATGGAACGTGAAAACATGAATGTTTCTTCGTTTCAATGAATTAAAAAAAAAACCATAAAAACGAAGCACAGATTCATTTACTTTATGATTGATTGATTGATGGTTGCTTAACTTCTAGTGGCAAATATTTCATGCATGTACAAAGACGAGAACAAGTTAACAATTAATAAAATAAGTAGGTCTTGTAATAATAGAGGCCATCCGGGATGAGGTCGGGTATATTTGGACTGCCACTGAAATATAAGGGTATATTGGAAAGGGACAGAATTTTTGCCTTGCAACAGGCCATCTATGGACCACTGGAGTTGGTACAAGGGTTCTTTACATGTAAATGAAGAGCGTGGCACGCTTTTTAAATGAGGCATCGGATTTAACGTCCCCAATTCTGACCAGACGTAGCTACATCCCGCACAACCTTAAACGGACGCCCCACTGGCAAGCGTTTTACTGCCGGTCGGAAGAAGACCAAGTGACCCTACCTCTTTTTCCCAGTCACCCTTAGGGTTTGATTTTAAGAAAAAATACAATAAAATACAATTTTTTAAATTACCTTCAACTTGTATTGTCCATTTTCCTAATTTATATTGGTCTGTAAATACTCCAATACTTTTCACCTCAAAATGGTTCGTATTATTCAAATGAACTGAAACATTGTCGCCAACGAGAATCCCAGTGCCTAATTTAATATCTCCATCCGCCCAACTAATCCAGAATGGTAGATACACTGCGCAATTAAGTATATCCCGGGTATAAGATTGTTTAAAAATGTAGCTTCCAGACTCAAAAGAATCGTCTGTGCGGTAGGTAATGACCGAATAGAAATTTGAATCTCCAATGAAAATCTCATACAATGGTTTGGACGAATTTCTTACCTCAGAATTTGACAGAAGGACATGTCCATTGGAGCACGCCTTTATTTTAAACAGTAACGACGTTATTCCACTAAGGTCCAGGTTACATCTACTTATGTCAATGGCGTAGTTCATGATATCAGCTGTTGTGAGTGCGTCAACAGAATCGTCGACTTTGGTCGATACATTGGTTGTTATCTGTACACCTACAATATATATATGTTCAGACGTATAAGTACGTCTGAACCAGTGATAACTCTACAACAGATTGAACCATCGGATCACCAGCAGTGATGGTGACCAATGGCTGCGTACATTCTGTATATACAACTTGTCTAAACATCAGTCTAACAATGTTAGATCTGTAAATTTGCTTTCGCAAATGTTTTGTTCTTCCCTCGCCACAATACGAGCTCATGCGATTGAAATATCTCGACATCAAAATCACCTGTACTGTATCCGGTGCACTAGACCACTAGACCACATCGGCTTCACAAATACTAAAGCTTTTGGTGGCCGGGTGTTACCTTTTCTAGTTTTAATCTAGCGTACAGTACATTAGGTATAAGGCAAGAAAATGGTATTGTTACAGATCAGCTGAATTATCTATAGTAAAAGATCCTTCAAATTAATGCAAGATACAGTAACAGAAATAATTATATGCTTACGTACGTCTGAATCAGTGACAACTCTACAACAGATTAATCCATCGGATCACCAGTAGTGATGGTGATACATGGCTGTGTACATTCTGTATATACAACTCGTCTAAACATCAACCCAACAATGTTAGATCTGTAAATTTGCTTTCGCAAATTGTTTGTTCTTCCCTTGCCGGGATTCGAACGGGTACTTATAAAGTGAGAAACGGAATCGAAACGAAACGAAACGAAATATAACGAGACGAAACGAAATACAATGAAACGCAACGAAATACAACGAAACGAAACGAAATGAAAAAATGAAGAAACGAAACGAAACGAAATAGGCCTATATATAATATATCTTTTACATTGTTATAGGTTAGGATTTTGATTTTAAAAAGGTGGTGTAATTAATTGTTTTTTTTATTCCAAGTTCGTTCCGAGGGCTACCATTTGATTTTTTTTTTTGGGGGGGGGGAGGGGGAGAGGGCTATGATGAAATTAAAAAAAATCCTGCAGGACAGGGATTTGAGTATAAAAAAGGAAAGACAGGATTGTTTAGTAAAAAAGAAGGCAGGATGAGCAACTGGGGGAAAAAAAAACGGGATAAATTTATATAAAAAAGGCAGGACCAAATATAGTGAAAAATAAAAAAGCAGGACAGAGATTACAACTAAATAAAATGCAGGACAAAAAATTTCATCCTAGCCCATAAAAATCAAATGGTATCTCCCTAAGTTTGAATTGGCCAAGTTGTATTTGACAAGAAATTAAAAATGTGAAATGCTAACGGCTGACGAGTAGCCATAACGAAAACTAAATTGAACTGAAAAAGAGATCTGAGGTGAACGTCCTGTGTTTGAACCTCCCTTTTTACCAAACATGAATTTGAATGAAGATATCAATTTGGAATGTTTTTCTCCTGGGTTGGAGACCCCTTCAATTTTTTGAAAATGACTGGATCCGCTGCTGACGTCGATGAGAAAGAAAATCAACATACCTAGATGGTCAGAAAGAGTCCACCATGTTTTAAGTGATTAACAAATATCTACATCGTGTTGCAAGCTGATTATCTCAATATAGATATATTGAAACATCTTACTGACAGCAATTCGGACTTGTGTGTAGGTTAAACCAATATCTTTGGTTCAGTTGCTTTCAAACTGAACCATGAAATCATTACTTTTGAGTGTAGTTACTTTTGAAAGTAGTTTAGTCCGACATATAGACAACGTTCTGTTCATCAGACTAGACTACTCTAAAGGGCGGATGGATTCGTTTGAATTGTTTTACATTTATCATTTCGGGCTTTTTATAGCTGACTATGCGGTATGGTCTTTGCTCATTGTTGAAGGCCGTACGGTGACCTATAGTTGTTAATAACTGTGTCATTTGGTCTCTCATTGGCAATCTCACCACATCTTTTTTGTATGTACAAAATCATTCCTTTCCCTAAAATCTAGTAGAACAATTGCTTAAAGTATCTCTGAAACAAACCCAGTGACATGACAAAAATTGGACTTTGACCAATGAACCATGAAAATAAAATTTTAAACGGCAATTTTCATCTTATTAGCATCATATAAACCAAATTATTGATAAAGTACACCCCTTATAATGAACTATAGAAATGGGGTCAAAGTCAGATGATACCTGTAAGTTGAATACACCAAATATAGTGCACCTACTGCTTAAAATATAGGCGATATGGATTTGACCACGAAAACTTAACACTGTCCGACGTGCATGCAGATTTTACAAGATACTTAATTGTGTATATTTTGTATGCACCTGTCCTGGATTATTCAGGAGCCTGTTGTTCATGTGGTTGTTGTAGTTCATATGTGTTTTCTGTTTCTCGTTTTGTATATATTATATTGTGTCGCGTATCATACATATTCTGGAGTGTTGTTATTGTTTAAATCGCGTCTTTTTCATAGAGTTAATATTTTATAGCGTCTTTTTATGTTATAATGTTTAACTTCTGTCTCAGGTTAGGTTGAAGGTTGGTGAGCCTGTTAAACTGTTTAAACCAGATGCATATTCAATACTACTGTCAGGAACCTGTTGTTCAGTGGTTGGTGTGGTTCATAGGTGTTTCTCGTTTTCTATATTTCGATTTACTTGTTTAAAGTTTGTATTCAATGGCAATTTTGGGGACTTTATATATAGCTTGCTGTTTAGTGTTAGCAAAGACTCTGTGTTCAAGTCGATACTCATTGAACTGTTAACTTAAAATGCATTGCGACTTGGATGGAGAGTTGTCTCATTGGCACTCAAACCACATCTTAATTATAGCGTTGGTTTCCTTAAACGTTTAAATAGTTTTACATTTTTACCCTTTATATCTTGTTCGGTGATTGTTCATGAGTTCGTATTGAAAGGCCGTACTCTAACCTATAATTGCTAAGTTAAACTACACTGTGGCTTGGATGGAGTTGTCTCGTTCGCACTCATACAACATTTTCTTATTTATACTACAAAAATGTGAACCTTTTTTCATGAAAATGAGGCCCAAGACATTTTTCAGGCGACAGACGGAAAGTTCGTAACACGAGGCATCTATATACAAAGTATGAAGCATCTATGTCTTTTTACTTTTGAAAAATTAAACAAATCGCATGCAAGACAAAAACTATGATAAATTTTAACCTGTTATCAATTAAATTTTGCGATGACAAATTTTGATGTACAAGATGTGCAAATTGCGTCGATTTGCGACTCGTCAGTTGTGCTCAAGGTCTACAATGTTGAAAAATAAAATTATAATCCCAAACTTTGAAGAGGATAGTCAAAAATGACAAAATTACCACAAAAGATAAAGCCTAACCCATCTGAGTACTGATCTATGTGGATGTCTTATTGAAAACTTTACATTCTAAGGACTCAAAAATACAGAAACAGAATATTGAACACGAACACAAAAAATACGGCCACATCTGTTTTCATTTGTTTTTGTTATTATTGTGCTGTTTTATTGACGTTTTTATCCACGTCTCGTTTATTCATTTGTTTTTGATTAAACCTTAAACATATCAATCAGAACTGATGCTCGGGAATATGAGAATATAATATGTTTGCATGGGCATCCATCGTACCAATATACATGTATATGTTCAATGACATCATTTACCACAGTCTCAGTTATATTATCACTTCTTTTTAAAATGATGTCGAGTCAACAAATGGTCATTATACAATAATTTTATTAGGATAATCTTTAATAATACTCAAATCTTTTTGGTTAAACAAAGTTATTCTCTGCACATTCAACAAACTAAGTTAAAAGGCAAAACCATTTTGGAGACTATATACTTTTGATTTAAACTACAACTGCACTCCGATTCCCTTAAGTTTGTCCTTTACTTCTTGAGGAACAATGTCTTCTGAATCTGCTGAAATCTTAATGTTCTCCTTTTTAAAGTCAGCAAATTTCATTCGAACACAAGATGACTTCAAGTGAAAATATGCAAATTGCCACTTAGCCTTTTTTGCCCCCTGAACAGAATATTCACGCTCACAATAATGTCTGATTACGAGATTGTTTTGCTCGGTTTCTCTATTAAACTTTTGGCGGCAACCATAGCACAAGGTGGCTTTTGTCTGGAAAAGATATATTGCTTCAAATGAATGGGATTCATCAATATTTTCTATCATATCTAAGGCTTCCTGTACAGTGATATCCTTAATAAGTGGTTCTCTTTCAACTTGAGTACTTATTTCTCCCTTATCTTGTGGCGTCCTTCCTCCTTTGCGAGGTTTAGCTACTTTTGATTTATGCCCCGACTGAATTCCTGTCATGACAAGTGTGCCTAAATTTACATCAGACTTTTGTTTTTGTCTCCACTTCAAGAACTTTTGCAGAATGCCTAGTTTTTGAGCTGCCACAAGTGAGTGGCAGCAAATTTTCATGGTCTGATAAACTGGACAATCATTGCACGACACCTTTCCAGCGGTAGTTGACGTTACTAGGTGTGGTCGAGTACTTGTTATGTCTTTTGAATGTTGCACAAATAATCCATCAAAACCTGGTGCTTCAACTACTGAACCTGTTTTTAATAAAAGTTCATCCGCCTTGTCCCATGTTTCTTGTAAGAATTCCTCTGATATACCAACTAAATTAAGAGAGGTTAATGGAATACTTAATTTCTGAGATTTTTTAATAGGAGTTCCGGTTTCCAGTGGTTGTTTATTTGAAATTGGTCTGATTATGTCTACATTTTCTGTCATCTTCGTAATATTAGGTAGGGTTATCTTTTCTCCGATTTTTGAGCTCCAAAATTTAGTTAATATCGAATTTCTCTGTTCAGCTGACATTCCATTCCAAATATGTCTTTCCTGACTAAACTTTTTAAAGTAATCTGAAAGCTCGTATGATCCACCTCCGAAAACAGCCATCTCAATATCTTGCTGTTGGGCTGTAACAAGTTCCTTCATCTTTTGATTGAGTTTGGGAAAACTTACATTGCCCGCCCTACCTACCCAATCTTTTGCGTTGTCATTCTGACTTTCTACTCTATTATTAGAAAAATGTTTGTATACATGGGCCAAATCTGTTACCTCTTTAATCAAATGGGATTTAAATAAATCGGCTTCATAGGAAACGAACCACGTATGGAATCCTGTTCTTCGCCATCCGTTCCAACAGCCTGTATGTCTTTGAGCTCATTGTCAATTCTCTGGAGTGAACTAAAAAACGAAACATAGTTGTTGGTATCTCTTTTAGTGTGTACAAACGTCGGGCCCATTTCCAATGGATATTTTCCTCTGTATTTGTCACTTGCGTGTAAAATGCGTAAATTTTCATAACAAGTGTTTGTGATGTAGTAATTTCCAACATCAAATGTTGAGTCAATAGAAAAAACGGAAAATTTAATCGGATTAGTACAAAATTCTTTCAGATCCACAATTTGTTTGTCTGTTGTCAGTATATACTGAATAAAATCGGAGTCAATTGTGAGTTCACGAACAAACGAGTCCTCCTTCAATTGAGAAACTAAATGTGCAAATTCGTCGGGTCTTTGTTTTTGAGAAGATCTTATATTATAAATTTGCCTTAGATTTCTTGTTTCAGAAGCAGCTGACGTCGAGGTAAGTGCTCCACCCGCTTTGTCCATTAAAGATTTGAAAAATCGCTTCGGCTTAGTGAGTCCCGATTCTTCTTTTATATCTTCTAAAACTTCTGGATCAGTTTTGAAGAAAGGTCTTTTAAGGTTCCGCGCATTACCATGGGGTTTCATCACGATGTCATTTTCTTCACCATCGCGGTGAATATACTGTACTACGGCGTACCTACAGCGCCCAGTTTTTGGATAAACGGTTGAAATTATCCTCTGGAAAGTAAGGGCCTTTTCAATGTACGTTGCCTTATATATGTTTTCCATACTGCCTTTTCAGAGAGTGCGTAAAGTTCATTTGATTGCCTACTTCAACATTTTCTACTTTACCATTATTGAAGGATACGCGAAGATGGGTTTATGGAGATGAAGTTTGCCATACTCCATTGTCGTCTGCGTACAATGACCTATGATCTACTGAATGCAAGTCCACGACAAAGACCGCGTTGTATCGGACACTGATAGGCTTTGATTTACAAATATAGTCATCTCCGACCTCACCGAGACATAGCTGGACAATTTCTTTTGATGTCAAACTTTTTGCATTTTTACTGTAAATGGGAATTTTGCCGTTGTGCATTTCAATCTTTTGGGATGTAAACCGGTCTCCTATTAATAATTCGTCTTCGGACGAGGTAGATGATACGACAATAGGGGTGTCTTTCATTTCATTTGTTTTCTCATCATCAGAAGATAGTATTACAATTTGTGGATTGACAGGAGACGAAGTTAAGCAGGGAAGAAAATCGTCATATTTTGGATCTTGTATTTCTGCTTCTCCTGGCATAAACATCGACAGTTGACTATATACCCTCACAGAGGTCGAAATTAAGTCGGGAATAACTTTATCAACATTTTGGAGATCTAGTTCCAACGGTTACTGTTTTATGGATGGCGACAAAGAAGGTGAAAAACCACACGATTCTCCCTGAAAAAAAAACTTAAAAAAATTAGATATTCTAGCGATATAAGAAGCAGTCGTCAAAAAGATTAAACGGTCATATTTAATTGAAGTAAATTTGTCTTTGAAATCAGCGTCTATTGTAATCTAAATAAAATTAAATCCTTGAGTTGCTCTTGTTCTGATATGTCGCGCATCTAGGTGCGCGACTGCTCTTGTTCTGATATGTCGCGCATCTTGGTGCGCGACAAATAAGAAGAAGAGCAATTCAAGGATTAAAATTAATTTAGATTACAATAAACGCTGATTTACCTAAAGCTCTTAACAGTTTTGTTCTTACTGTTTTAGTTTTTGAGATATAAACCCAAAACTGGTTTGACCCGTATGTTCCATTTTAAGCAACGGTGGCCATGTTCATTGAAAGATACAAATCCGTGGACTAAACTTAAAACTAGATACTCTCAGGAACATTCGGTCAAAGTTTGGAAGTATTTAGCCCAGTAGTTTTACAGGAGAAGATTATTGAAATAATTTAGTCAACAAACGACGACGAACACTGGGTGGTGGCATAAGCTCACATGGCCATTCGGATCATGTGAGCTGAAAAGGGTTTCGTATAATTGTAAGGTCTCTTACCCAAGGCTATAATCATATGATCATTTAAAAACAATTATAGTTTATGAATTGATTTAACAAATTTCACAGCTATCGAAGTACTTACTGAACTGAAATCGTATAATGCTGTTTCATCCAAGGTTGACGCACCATCGCCTTTGCATCTGTAGAACAAAGAATATACAATGAATATTTGGAACTATAATAATCTTAACCTACAAAGGGCTCCACATGATGGTTATCTCTGATATTGTGTGGGTTGAACAGGAAGAACCCTCTTCAAAAGCATCAAATATATTGCCCCTCCCCAGCCCTTTTAGTTTAAAAGAAATTTTCCTCAATCATAATACAAATACTTTAAAATAAAACTATTATGTAGAAAAGATATTTTCAAATTCAATTATACAAATGTCATGTATAAAGAAGTCTTTTCAACGACCCTGTAATTGGGCAGGTCTATGATTTCAATACGGGTGGTGTAAAAGGGATTGAATTTGCCGTGCAGAAAGAGTCACGAACACAAATATTTAAATAGTGACGCCCCTCACAAGAAAAAATGATCTCCCCTTTCTCAAGTTTCTCGGATTTACCGAGTTTAATAAGACCGGTCGATTAAAATGATATGTAAGTACTTATATTCGAAAAACATTATTAGGACAGGAACTTGTTTTTCCCCAATAGTACCGACCGTGCAAGGGCTTTATAGCCAGTCAAGGTCGTTAAAAACTCCCGTAGTACCCAATAGTTCTCCGTTTCTGATATAAAGGCCAACAGATTTTTTTCAACGGCTTTTTATAGTTCGTTCCTATATTGGACGGTCTTCAACAATGAGCAAAGCCCGTACCGCATAGTCAGCTATAAAATGCCCCGAAATGACAAATGTAAAACCAATCAAACGAGAAACTAACGGCCTAATTAATGTACAAAAAATTAACGAAAATAAAAACAAATATGTAACACAGCAACAAACGGCAACCACTGAATTACAGGCTCCTGACTTGGGACAGGCACATACATATACACATACATGCATACTGTGGCGGGGTAAACATGTTAGCGGGATCCCAACCCTCCCCTAACGTGGGACAGTGGTGTAACAGTAAAATATAGGAACGAACTATAAAAATCAATTAAAAAGGGCTTAACCCATCAGATGGATACAAATAGAAATACATAGACAAAAACCAGAGTGGAATCGTTTTCAAAAACGAAATTCTTCCACAAAACAGGGTAAAACATTCATATCTTATTATATTAATGTTATCGTCCTGAATATTTATTTAACTTGCCACTGGACGTTAAAGACCATTTATATACATTAACCCTCAAACCCCTAAAATACTCTTAAAATAAATCATTTTTTTATTCACAATTTATTATGACCTGGGCTATTGAAATATTTTGCCATTATGGTCTATAAAGATATCAGATATCAGCTGGTTAGCTACTAAAAATTGCAATGACTCAACATCAAAATGTTTTTAAGTTCTGTTTCCTTAACTACTAACACTGTCGAAATAAATTTTAAAATGTACATGTATAAGGGTACTTACATTTTCTTTTCCTTCTCATTGGGCTCCATTTTGCGTAATAACGGTTGAATAAAAAATATTCCTTTTATATATACCCGGCTGGAGCCATGCAACATCTGGTGCTGAATGCGTTTTAGAAAACTTCAAAGACCTTTGATTTTTTTTCTCACGCTCACAACTTACACATATATAAACATGATAAAGGGAGCCGACAGGATGAAAGACAATGCCCTTAAAAAGTATTTTTGGAACATCAAAGTGTTATATTGTACGTCAGAACGGGTAGCACGTCCACACGGGGTTGTAGAAAAGTATGCAGTCTTTCAATAAACAATAAATTAATTTACAATCCTAAATTAAGAGATCAAAGGACTTTTTCTTTTCTATCTTATACCAGAACACACCCGCGAAATCGCGGGCATTCAGAGCGTATTTGAGAGGATGTAAAGTGTTGTAGGCAGAATTTTGTAAAAGATTTATAATGACTTCAGAATTTCAGGAAAAGTATCAAAAGTCATAGGTACTTGGGGAAAGGAAAATGTTTTTTTTATTAACCCTCCTCCTTTATTTCCAAAATTCCTATTTTTTGTTTTCTATTAATGTCATTATAAACATACATTTAGTGTATATGTATTATGAACATTCCAGTCAGGAGCCTGTAATTCAGTGGTTCAGTGATATTTGTTTTTCGTTCATTTTTTGTACATAAATAAGGCTGTTAATTTTCTCATTTAAATTGTTTTACATTGTCATTTCCGGGCCTTTTATATCAGACTATGCAGTATCGGCTTTTGCTTATTGTTGAAGGCCGTAAGGTGACCTTTAAATGTTAATTTTTGTCATTTTGGTCTCTTGTGGAGAGCTGTCTCATTGGCATTCATAATACCACATCTTCTTTTTTTGTAAAACATTTAGCGACTTGAGAATTTCAGAAAAGGTATCAAAAGTCATAGGTAATTTGGGACAGGATAATTGTTTTTCTAGCCCGGCTCCTCCTTCTTCCACAAATGTTTTTTTTTCTTTGTTCTCTATTAATTTTAATGACACATGAATAATTTTAGCGCTTATCTGTATATTATGAACATTCATTAAAGGGGGGATCGGGGCAGAGGCGGATTTAGGGAGCCCGCCCCCCCCCTTTTCTGAAAAATAATTGGTTGCTTATATAGGGAATCACTGAAGCATGACCGGAGCGGACCCCTTCTTAGGCAGTCAACGGGCCCCTGCGTATGAACATTTCTGGATCCGCCATTTCGGAGGGGCCCTGATCCCAATATCCCGGGCTTAAAAACATGAAATCCCGAGGTTCTGAATTTATTATACAAATTAAATATCTCGACATCCCGAAATTCGAAAAAAGAAATCCCGGATCCCGAAATGGTCAATCCTGAAATTTCGATCATAAAAACACCCGCTCCAGACGTCCTGAAAGTGTATTTTCTTTTTACAGTCAATTCTCAGTTTAATAATTGATCCACAGCGGTCATTGATATATTATTCAGACCCTCCCTATTAAATAAACCCTGTGACTGCCGTGGATAGTAAACTTGAAAATGATATCAGACAGAAAATACACTTTATTCGTAGTATATGTATTTGTTTCAAAGTAAAAAGAAAAACGCAAACCGGAAGTCTAATCTGACTTAAATTTCGTCCAATGACGGATATAAGACAGAAAATACACTGTATTCGTAGTATTAATGTATGTTAGAAAAAACGCAAACCGGAAGTCTAATCTGACTTAAAATTTCGCCCAATGACGGAAATCCGGACGTCTTTTTTCTCGTTTTTCACCCAAAATAACTCAATCTGAATAATCATATGAATGGATGACAAATGCGATTATGCACTGAACCCATAGGACACAGAGGCATGAGGATTAATTTATTGGGGAAAGAAGAGAAGCGACACCCAAAATGAGGTCTTCTCGTTTAATAGTATAGATACTGTTTTAACGTGGTTGTAACAATGATAACTACATTAACTACATCAACAGCACCACACAATTGCATAACATAAGGGTCAGATTCATTTCGTTGTATTTCGTTTCTTCATTTTCCATTTCGTTTCGTTTCGTTTCTTCATTTCGTTTCGTTTCGTTATATTTCGTTTCGTTTCGATTCCGTTTCTCACTTTATAAGTACCCGATTCGAACTCATGCTTCTGAGATATCGTGACACCAAATCACCTGTACTGGATCCGGCGCGCTAGACCACTCGACCACCTTGATTTCACAAATAATAAAGCTTTCGGTGGCCGAGTGTTACCTTTCCTCGTTTGTTTTAATTTAGCTTCATAATACAGTACATGATACATAAGGCATGAAGATGGAATAATTACGGATCAGCTGTATTACATATATATGTATATATACAGAGATAGAGGTATATAAAAAATGCATGAGGTGCATATACAAAAACATGTGGATCAATGAAGCCAAATCACTTAATCTCACATTCAGATATATTGACAATGTTTCATTCCATTAACAATCCAATCTTTTCTGATTGGGTTCCATTAATATATCCCGCAGAACTAGACATTTTAGAAACAACTGACACGTCTTCCTCTGCCTCATATTTAGACTTGTACCTCGAATTTGACATACGTAGTAGTCATCTTAGAACCAGAATCAATGACAAAGGAGACGTTTTTAATTTTGAAATTATCAATTTCCCCCACCTTAGTAGCAATTTATCAACTTAACCTGCATATGGGATATACATTTCCCAATTCATTCGACATTCAAGAGCTTGCAGCTGCTGCTCAGACTTCGAACATCGGTATACCACTGTTACTTTTTTTTATAAACCAGGGGGTATGTCAAAGAACGTCTCGTCCTTTTTCTGAAAAAGTTAGTCGGAAGATACCAAGACCTTGTTGATAAATATTTCGTATCAACTTCACAAATAATACACGATAGCGTTGAAGTATAGATTTTTTGTAATGACGTTCCTTACCATCTGAATAACTTGTTTTACTTTTAATGGCTGTATCCATGTGACGCGGCTCTGTACTTGTACATTGTGTTGTGCTATGGTAAATTTTGTATTCTTGTCTTTCATGTTTGCTAATGTGCTTTGTATATATGATTTTTAATTTGTTTTTGTTAACATATTTGCTTGTTTTTGTAGTGATTATAATTATAACACAATGTTGACTGCTGTACCCCGATTTTTCAAATCATAACCTTTTGTCTGTTTGTTTTATTCAAACAACGTTATTTATGCAATTTTATTTAATGGAATTGTATACAAGTGAGAGAATAAGCTGACTATTAAACAGGTTGAATCCACAATTTTCTACACAATACATGCCTGTACCAAGTCAGAAATATGACAGTAGTTGTTTCAATTCGTTTGATGTGTTTGAGCTTTTGATTTTGCCATTTGCTTAGAGATTTTCAGTTTAGAAGTTTCCTTGGATTTCGGTAATTTTTTCAGTCAGGCATTTTTTTCTATCTATGATTTAAGTGAAATTTTTTATTACTCACTGAATAGATAAACATTAGTTATATCAATAAATGTGTTGGTAATAGTTATCCAAGGTACCAAGCTTATTAAATTCGCTAGACTCGAGTTACGTCTAAATGCACACGAGAATCACCAGTGACGCTCAGATAAAATAATTAGAAAGCCAGACAGGTACTAAGTTGAAGAGCATTGATGACCCAAATTCCAAAAAGTTGTGCCGGCTAAGGTGATCTAGGATAAGAAAATCCTCAGTATTTAGAATAATTCATACTTTTGCAAACAATAAATTTATAAAAATTACCATATAATTGATATTCATGCCAATACCGAAGTGCTGACTACTTAGCTGGTGATACTCTCGGGGACGAAACGTCAACCAGCAGTTGTATCGACCCAGTGGTGTAAATAGTAATCACGAGTTGGTTGACTGTATGGAATAACCGTTTCACAGATGATATCGAATATGCTCCTTACGTCGTAGCTACAATACATTTCCCTTTTCATGAGAGTGACCTACCGAACCTACAATTACCGGATTTGTAATAACATGAGCAACACGACGGGTGCCATGTGTAAAGTAGTATTTACTTACTCTTCCGGAGCATCTGAGATCACTCCTAGTTTTTAGTGGGGTTCGTGTAAAATGTGTTCTGATTTGTTGATAGTTTTTGGTCTATAATCTCATAGACATAAAAGAGGGATGAAAAATACCAAAGGGACAGTCAAACTCATAAATCTAAAAAAAACTGACAACGCCATGGCTAAAAAATTAAAAAAGACAAACAAACAACAGCACACATGACACACCATAGAAAACTAAAGAATAAACAACACGAACCCCACCAAAAAAACTAGGAGTGATCTCAGGTGCTCCGGAAGGGTAAGCAGATCCTGCTCAACTTGTGGCACCCGTCGTGTTGTTTATGCGATAACACATCCGGTAAATAGTCTTAATTCTGTAGGTCACATTCATGAAAAGGAAGATTAGTTACGACGTAAGTAACATATCAGATATCATTTGTGAAACGGTTATTCCATAACGGTCAACCAACTCGTGATGGCGTCCGTAAAATTTACGAAGGGATGATTTCAACTTCACCATTTGGAACTCTTGGTTTAATAGCTTCCTTGTGAGCAGCAACCCTCTATCAAGAAAATCATGATAGGAAATGCAAGCACGGGAATATCGTATCAATTGGGGGTAATATACTCCATATGCAGATGCTGTTGCTACTTAGAAATGGAAAGTTCACAATTGGAAAGCTGAAATCATCTCTTCTGTCATAAAGTTTTGTTTTCAACCGACCCTCATTGTCAATTTCTAGATGTAAGTCAAGATATGAGGCCGACTTAACTGTATCTTTAGTATCCTTTATCTCTAGCTCGATGGGATAGATGCGTTCCACATAGTCATCAAATTTTGAATTATTGAATGAAAGAACATCGTCTATATAGCAGAACGTATGGTTAAAGGATATTGCTCACTTCTGTTACCTTGACGTCATCAAGTCTTTTTTATGATTGACTCATTATAAATGGAAAAAAACGGACAAAACTGTACACTTTCCGTAATCATGAAACAATATATTTTTTGTAAAATGTATGTCCCGGATGTATGTAACATCTATGAATTGTAAAACTAACAAACTACCTATAGATATGAATTTACTGAATAAATTCCCTGGTTATCCAGTGACTAATTCACAGGGATACTCGGCCAACTGCTGTAGGTCGAGTAATTTGTCAACACAGCAAAGAAAAGTGCCATAAAGATATTACTTTAGAAAAAAAAAAAAAAAATAAGAAATGGAATTTAGAACTACATTATAAATTATGACTCGACTAGCTTGCTGTTTGTATATTTTCTGAGCTGCTGATTTTATTCAATAAATATGTACAAACATGTTAATTCATTTTCTTCTTCAGTGCCACAAACTTTCAAGTATTCATCAAAACTTTTTAAATAAATAAAACAACCATTTATTTTTTTTATTGGTTTTATAGATATTAAATCACAATTTATTTGACTTATGTCTTCTGAAGATGTTTTTATACTCCAGACACTGGGGGAATTATTGGAAATTTTATCCTCTTAACGGAAAGTTTCCTTAAATGATATATAGATGTAGTAATGTAGATGTAGTGATCCCCTTTTCTTTACCTAGTTATATTATTAACACTGTGCTTGTTGTACTTTTCTGCTTGTCTTAATAAAATATTTTTTATAACATTGTGTCTTAATCATATTGAATCACTTGTAATCATTAGTATGTAATTAATGTTGATTGTTCTGCTCCTTGTGGGGGCTTTGATAAGAAATAAAATATTTGTTTGTTTGTCACATCGATATACATTAAAAATTGTGGCAATCATAATGACTTCTAAAATCGTCTACTTACATCTAATTGTTCAGTGGCCGACCAGGAAAATATACTTTTAGAATCTTGTGATCTTTTGTCAATGACAGGCGATACGTTGGACCGCACTTGATACGAGAATATTCAAAAGACATTAAAAGAAAACATATAACTGCAAAAAATCTCCTACCAGTCAAAAGACTGCGGCTATATGAAAATAATTTGAAGACAGAAATGAGTGTGAATAAACAAATATTTCTATCTTTTAAAAATAACCTAAAAGTGTGATACACACTTTTTAAAAATAACCTAAAACTGTGATGCACACTTTTAAATTAACTCCTTTGCATCACACTAAAAAAAAGTTTAACTAAAGCAAAAGAAGGCTAAGTTTGATTTAGGAAATGGTTACAATGTGCAATCGCAATAAAAGAAACTTAAATATTAAAGAAAGTAGTCAATGACAAATATTTAAATACTGGTTCCTGATCTGCAACCAATAGGAAAAACTTTGGCAGGGTTAAAAAAATCCATTAGCGATGAATCCTTCTTAAATATATGATTGTTGCGGGACTACAACATTAGAACTAACTCATAAACTCAGTTTGAAAGATCTGAACTCCTCAAATTGGCAGGAAGCACAAGATAAAAATAACAACAAAAATCTCATACAACCGATTGAAGAGTACCCATTTTTACTGAAATCTATAGCTAGTTAGATCAATAAGCAACTCATGTTTTTTTTTAATATTGAAACAATCATAGAAGTCTAGCAACTTTAACGGATTGTTATAGTTTGAGCTTTTGTTGTGCTGTTACAAAAAAAAAAAAAAAAAAAAAAAAAAAAAAAAAAAAAATAACACATGTTTTACCCTTCAATATTACCATTTACTTGTCATAGTCAAGGCGACTGTTATTTAAGTGGGACGTTGGATGCTATCTACTCTAATTTTATTTTGTGTGGGGTTGTGTTTAAATCACATCCAGCCAACTATTTAAACCTTTAAAATTGTTTCACATTTTGAGTTCTTTTATAGCAATGTGAAATGTGTTCAATGATAAAATTAGACAGTGACCTGTAGTTGTTTCCATCTTGTCCAGTGATAATAATCTGTGGAAAGTTTCTCATCATACAATATTCCCTAACATATTTTGATTGAATTCACTGAGTAGATTAAAGAAGAGTGCTGAAGCAACGCGCATCAAATGACTCAATTTACGAAAAAAAAAAAAAAAAAACAGGTCTAAAATATCTAGGGTATATGCATTCAGCTAAAAATATACTCATAATCAAAGACAAAATAAAAAAAAACACATATAACAGTATTTCCACTATTGCTCATTTATTAATTCCATTTTAAAATTAATACAATTGGTAGTAGTTATCGTGTTAAGAATAAGTTTTTTAAGACTTGTTTTATATTAAATAAACTCACCATAGATATCAGGATTAAATTTTGTAATCACGCCAGACGCGCGTTTCGACTACAAAAAAAAAATATTCTAAGGTATGGCATTTACAAAAATGAAATTTGATAAGCGAAATAAATAAAACACAACTTACCACCAGCTTTATATATCAACAAATTAAGGAGTATAATGTTAAACATCTGATATATCTTTATAACCATATTCAAAATGTTCCAGAAACCTCTGAATATTTATGGACTCTTAAAGCAAGGATGTCCCTTTCTGAAATGCGCGTCTGATAAAATTACATAATTTAAATCCTGGTATCTATGATGAGTTTACTTCTATAGACTACTCACTGCTCATCTATTATTGACAGTTTCGCCCGATATTGCGATCTTTTAAAATAATATAAAGCTATTCCATTTCGATAAATGCATGTTTAAATTTTTAACAATAAAGACTTGAAACAGCATATTTGATGAGTGATTTTATCTGCCTTTTAAGATTTGAAGTTTTAATGATTACAAAACAAAATATTTATGAGGCATAGAAAACAGCATCCTCCTGTGTATGATAAAGTTATAACAAATTAAAATTGAAAATGGAAATGGGGAAATATGTCAAAAAGACAACAATCCGATCAAAGAGCAGATAACAGCCGAAGGACACATATGGATCTTGGACGCAACGAGAAAAAGCCGCACATAATGAAAATATTGAATAAAATGATAAACATAACAGAGAATTGATACATCATAAAAGACATTTGGTTCATGCAAACCAGCAGTTTTAAAACTAAAGCGTAAAGACTCAAACCTTTAGGCATAACCTTGTAATTAAAGGTACAGATTAATGTCTCAGTGATTTGAAACCAGTGGCTTTATCTATGAAAGAATATCTTTGCAGATGACTCGCGTATTGTCACATCTGAAAATTTTCAAATGTTTACTTTACTGGAATGTAATATAACAGTCGGAAAGCAAGCCCTTAGAAACGACCGATGTTGCTACTTTCTTAAGGATGTTTGCTGCTCAGTTTTAAAATAAATAATTTTCCATAAAACTTGTATATATTGATGGTGGATTAATTGAGGAATCAAAAAAGCCAAAAAAAAATATAGGGGTCAAGATGCTTGTTTTCGAGATATTAGCCATTGGAATTTTGGCAGGAAAATATTCTCTCTTGATTTTTCATAGCTTTATCATTGACCAGTTAAAGTTCTCAAAAACTATTAAAAAATAAATAAGATTTTATAAGACTTTAACAAATGGCTTATAATTAAAAAAAAAAAAAATGGGGGTTTATGGGCAAATTTTTAAAGGTATTAAAATGGCTTAAACCAGCGGATTTCTAAAATGTGACTAAAATCCAAAAACATGACAAGCAAACATCCTTAAGACAACAATGGGATTGATATCAAAACCAGCCATTCTGAAAATGCGTTAATTTCGCGGTAAAAATAAATTAGTGCCAATTTTGAAATTTTTCTTTATTCTGTTTCCTACTTGCCATTAGGGTCAGAAATAGATTTCTTTCGTTTTTTTAAGCATGGTTCTTATCATTAAAGAAACTAGTACAATTAACATGTTAAATTAGCCGTCTTTTAACAATAACGTAACGCCGTTGATAGTCGTTTATAAATTATGCAAAATTGTCTGTTATTTTTTCTTCATTTTTCAAAGATAAACAAAAGATTATATATACTATACTTTTCTATAAAACAATGTTTTAATAATTTTGTATATTTTACATATTTTTTGGCAGGAAAAACTATTTAATTAGACATACAGAAAAAAAAAGAAATAGGATAACATGTGCAAGAAAATATTTATTATTTCTATAGTTTTAATTATTGGTACATTCTGAAAAAAGTAAAAAGTAGAATAAATGTAATTTGAATTTGTTTTTATTTATTGAACTTTTTTTTAAATTTTAATAAATACACTGTTCTGAAATTTAATATAAAAAATATCCAATTAATTCTAACGAACAGAATATAAATGCATCTGTTCAGTAGCCAAGCTTTGAATATGACACCATTTGAACAGTAATCTTCATCCAAGGTCATCTATTTAAGCTTCTTCAGCCACATACGATTGTATCTCTCAACAACACCTGTTACAATTTCAACCAGAAACAGTACTTATTAACTACGAGACAGCAACCAACAGTGCAGAATGGAAGGGTTCCCGGGGGTAACAGTGGAAGGCTGCTTCTTCCACTTCACCCAGTGTATTTGGCGAAAGACACAGAAATCTGGACTGCAGTCCTATTATAAAAAAAAAAAATGAAGACATAACTCGAATATTACGACCGTCTTGTTCAACCCTACCTTCTTGAAGATGTTTGGCTTACATCTTTAAAAGACATTGTAAAAGCTGACAAGATACCCGCTACAACATCATTTGCAGATAACGTGACAGAGTTCTGAGTTGAATAATACCGCTTTCTATGGAACCACTACTACACAAAAGGACCTTGCACCACAAATCACCTGGAAGGTTGGCACAGCAAACTTTAGAAGAGACTCAAACATGCCCACCCCAACATCTACGAGATCATCGAGTTACTGAAGAAGACCCAGGCACTAACAGAATGTAATATTATCCAGTATGCATCAGGAGGAGCCTGCCCACCAAAAGGACGACGATACAGAGCAAAAGACACCAGACTCCAACTACTGAAAAACAGATACCAACAAGGACTCATCAACTTGATAAGTTACTCTGACACAGCATCCCATCTTCTCCATTTGAACTGAACAATTAAGTGAAATATTATAATTTTTGACTTTGTAAATATAATGTTTTATGACATTTGATGTATATGAAAAAGATTGTATTTCTCATCATTTCACATATAGTGTCACATATTACCTATTTTACCATGATAGTGCTTTATTTATTTCCTTATGCATATATACATTTATAAAATTGATTCATATATTTAATGAAGTATGTTAACTTGCATTGGTGTAAAAAAGTATTTGATTTATTTATCATTTTTCTATACAAATGAAAATGGAATTGAAATAAAAATTACCTTAATATATAGAAAACACTAACAAACTATATACCTAAGTTGGAACAGACTATACAATTGTATGCTCATTGAACCTGTTGTCTTTTTTGTTTTCTTTACTAATAGGCGAGCGCCGATTTGAGAAAAAGCCTCTCGTTAAGGTTTTTAATGCACCTATCTAACACACAGCTAATTTTGTTATCAATTGAAAGAAAAACTTCTAGAGCATACGATTTGGGTGGTCGTCAAAGTTCCCTATTGTCACGTTTCTTCCAAATCTCACGAGAACACAGACATGTCGAAACACTTTGGATTATACGGTGACATTTAACATCGATTATATCGGCATTGTTGTAAATATATTATTCATTGCTATCTAAAATAGCTTTGACTACATCTAATCCAAAAAAGGAAGATTTTATGAAAAAATTACTTAATTCAGATGCATCTGTCAGACTAACCCTAAAATTAAAAAAAAAAAAATATCACAATTTTTAATATTGTCAGTGTCAATGACTTATTAAAACTCTCATCTGTTTTGTTTTTAAAAATTCAATATACCTTGAAAAGATTGTGACACACATCGAAGCTCAATGATGGATAATAAATGTTTGACGACTTCTCTAAAATCTGCATTATTAAACGGTATTCCGGATCTGTATCGTGTTTATCCAAGACGCTCAAAATTTATATAAATTGAGTATCTAATATGCATTTGAGTTGCCAAAATACAAGTCGTGTTTTAACATATTACTAAATAAATAATCGTATATGTGTTTATACCGAAAGACAATTTTAAGCATTACTAACCATATTGGCATGTAAGCAGCAGACTGCATTTTGCAGAATAGTTTATTCTGAAATATTATCATGAGTGTCCAAGTCCTGTGAAATGTGCGCCACCTCCAATGAAACGCGGTCGCATGCCCATAAATTGGCAACGCTGTATAATTTTGTCAAAATATTACACAAGAGACTCTCAGTATGACAACTGATAGAGATATTACAACCTTAATGAATGCTGTAAGGCAAAGACAAGATGATGTGTTTAGGTTGTTTTTGAGTGAGGTTGATACATTGTAGATTCATTGTTGGTTTAACAAGGAAGAAGGCTTCATTGTTAAGATGGAATCTTACAAGGCATGTGCTTAGTCAGATAAAATCGGCAATGAGAGCACGTGTGTGTCTTGTCCAGGTTGATGACAAATGTCACGATGAAGCAAAACCAGATGCAATGAAAAGGGATGAAAAACATGTACAAGATCTAATTGTTTATATAACAGAAAATATGAAAAATCCATTTGACGTTGATAATCACCTCCGTCAGCTTATTACAATTTCAACTGGTCTCCATGCAAGTCACGACATTGAAGATTCGCTGTTAAAATCTGTTGAAACTGGAAGAACTAAAATGAAGATATTTATTGAGTCATCTCTATCAACAGACAAGGCAGGTAGCTTTTACCATCCCATCCAAAGATCAGGATTGAAGAACCTTTGAAGTTATGAACCCCAAAGTACAACTAAAATGCAAGTCTGGGCAAGTTGTAAAAGGTCGTTTGAATCCCAAACTTGTGTTAACACGTGCACTATCTATTACTAAATGTAAAGATGACGTATCTGTGGAAACTGTTTTTTCTAATCCAATTTGTCCCATTCCCACTGAATTACTTCATGACGATGGCATGAGCTTAGTTCAGTCATTTGATGTTAAAAGGATGTCCATATTTGGAGACTTGGTCAAATCTTACATTATGCAGGTACAATCATGCCTCCGATTCACAGACAAGGTTGTTGATGTCTTCGATCGCTATGACACTGAACATTCCATAAATAAGCAGAGCGACATAGACGATCGGCAACAACAACTACGCAAAAGGTTTATCATATCGCGGAAGGCCGAACTGTTCCAGACTGGAAAAAATTTCTATCAAGCAACAAAAACAATTAAGCTCTGATTACTTTCTTTGGTGATTATCTGGGCATCAATTTGTCTGATATGTTCCAGGAAGAAAATAATTGTTAAGTTCTTACCGGTGCATTTTCCAATCCAGAAATAGTGCGACAACTCTCTAACGAGCATGTAATCGATCTCCCAGACCTTTTATGTTCGCACGAAGAAGCAGACACAAGAATCTTGCTTCACGTTAAACACTCTGATAAAATCTTTCAGCAGTTGAGTATAAGGTGACGAATCATAGTCAAGTCTTCCGATATATATGTGCTTGTGCTCTGTGTTCATTATTTTAAGGTTCTTGTGTCGACTGAACAAATGTGTTTTTGACGGGATCAATTAATTCTCTTAGGGACTGTAGAAGGTACATACCAATCCATGAGTTAAGTAAATCTCTTTCACCTTTACTAGCTAACATTCTCCCTGCAGTTCATGCTTTAACTGGTTGTGATACCACTGCCGCTATATTTGGTTTCGGCAAAAAGACTGTATTCAAGTTGATAAGAAAATTTCCGAGTAAGTTTACAAATCTCCAACACGATTGATTTTCCCACATCATTGTCAGCATCCAGAGAGCTTGTTTTAAGCTTGTATGACCCAAAAGACAAATTCGCTTCATCACATGTTGACTTAAACAAATTACGTGTTAAACTTGCGACATGCAAAGACACAAGTTTGTTGCGATTGCCACCAAGCAACCTGCATTCAAAGAACATGTTTTGCGGTCATGTCTATAAACGAAAATTTGGATGGTCTCACATCTCGATCACCCAAATCCTTTGTCTCCTTATGAATATGGATGGAAAAAGAATTCACATGGCCCGGATCCAGTCTACTTTTTAGATATGATGATATGTCCTGCAAGATTTAATATATTCTTGTAAGGGGAAATATATATGTGTAGCAAGTCATGTATTTGCCGAGAGTAGCAGATGTCTTGCACTGAGCTTAGTCCATGTCAGGGTAGTGATACCTGCCAAAATATATATTGTAAAGAGGACATCGACCTCGAAGATCAAATGAATGACGCTGATGAAGATGAAAACGATACCATTGACTAATAGCGAAAGATAAAATTGAGAATGGAAATGGGGAATGTGTCAAAGAGACAACAACCCGACCATAGAAAAAACAACAGCAGAAGGTCACCAACAGAGCATTTGAGCAAAGGGGCAACATAAAGTTTAATTTGCCTCACTGTTATTCAATGTAAATATGTATATTATTATTAATTTTGTGTTTTTGTAATAACTCTACCATGCAGGTGAAATGAATGGTTGTGTACTTAAATTCCGTATGCGATGATAGTGGTAGTTTAAAAAGAAAAGAAAAGAAAAAAAAAAAAAAAAAAAAACCTTGCTAGTGATCTTCGACCTTGACGTGGTTGGCAAGCTTAAGACAATTAAATCATAATGTATTTATAACTGTCGAAATAACAAGAGACCAAAATAACATAGATTTTTAACTGTCCTGTAAACATGGTAAATATGCGCTTTAAAGCAGTGTTACGATATGTTCTAATTTAGTTTATCAATATTTTGTCGGTATAAAAACATGCTAGGCGAGACATTAGAACTTAAAAAACTAGTTATATATGTTATTATTATAAAACTAATAGAATTTGTGTGTTTTCGATGCAAAATTAAATATTACCGAGCGTTTTGCGTCAATACCTATAAAAATTATGATTTTCACAAAAATACGAGATTTTTTCGTTTTAAACACTTTTTAAAAAAAAAAAAAAATTATTTCAGAAACAAAAGTTAGACTATAGTTTATTAAATGATTTATCTTATATTGCAGATGAATTTGTTTTTAAACTGCATTTTTCGAACAATATCGTCAAATTATGACTTATATCCCCCCCCCCCCCTTTTTTTTTGCCGTTTTTAGAAAAATTTGACCATTTCACAATTTGACGACCAGGCAATTCTGAATGTACGATAAAATACCTTTTAAATGATATATCATATAGCCGTGTGTTATGTATACACCGGTGCATTAACCCCTTCCCTTTCACACCGGTACAGCTTACCGGTGAAGCGTTTTTTGGGTTGCGTATTATGGGAGAATAGTTGTAGCGTTTTTATTTTTGAGTGTATAAACATGATACTTAGATGAAATTAAAGCCAAGAATTAAAGCTTTCATCTTGTATAATATCGTAGATGTTTAACAACGAAAACAAATTTCTCAGCGAGATGAACATGCACTTGACAATTAATTTTACGGCGAAATTTACGGGGATTTCCCGTTTTGTCAATGTCGGAACTAAACTGTCGAAACTTCACTGTGTGAAATATTTTGGCTTTCCAAAATTACAGGCTAATTATTTTGATATTTTGCTTTACAACGATGTATATTTTATTTTGGAGAAACGCCATTAAGCATAGTTTTTTGTCCATAATAAAGCACTTGCTGACAATTTAACCACGAGAAATTTGAGAAATTCAAATTTTTTACGAAGGAAAAAAAACCAGCAATACTTAAACTATGAAATAGGAAAAAGTGATTATACACGAATAAACTTGGGACTTTTAGGTTTCCAAAACTGAAAAGTTTATTAAAATCGGCCATGTACTTCAAAAGTTACGAGTCCTTACTTTTTGATGATCGCCGTGAAAAATGAGTAAAAAACTATGGAGTTTTTTTATGACGATAGTCAATCATTTCTTTTATGGGTCATTTATGCGCGCACCTGCTTTAATTTATTTTTTTTGGAGAAAATAATCAATTAATTCTTTACTTCTTCGAATTTCGTACAGAATTTTATTTTTTATCGGTCACCCGGATACATTCCGATATCGGGTTTTTTGTAATTTATGATTTTACGGTTCATGACCTCAGTGTTAAAATCAAGGACAAATGGATACCGATTTAATTTCATCAGACGAAGAGGATTATTTGGATTTGTTACTTCAGGATGGAGACATCGTTGATGATACTGGGTCATACACAACAGAACAAAAAGTTTTGTAAGTTCCAAATTAACACTATGAACGCAAAGTCTTTTGCTTTCAATCGTGACAATTGGAAGTTCCTTCTTCAGCAATAACCAGGCCAGGAATAACCACCAATTGGTGGATTATACCTCAATTGACGTATAATCCACCAATTGACATATAATGGTATAGACCAATTGGTGTATAATTCTTTGTTTTTCAAATTAAATTATTCCACCAAAATGGAACATTGTTTTCTTAAAACCATATTATGGTATGAAAACTTGTAAAACATTCCTAGTTTAGTATTGTAACATAACATATTGCATTTAATCAATAATTATATTTGAAGTTTCTTCTATTGTTATCTTGTCAATTCTTGATAGGCAAATTTACCTGTAATCACCTGTCAATGGACATCATTACTGTCTGCAGTCATGTGATCATGAGTACAACTCCACAGGTGAATGGAGCTCTTTGTTAATACTTAACTTTCATTATCAAAAGTCAATCATGGTCAATAGCACAAATGTTTCAACAAAAGAAATGTTGTACACATGCATTCTCAAGAGATGCAGCAGGCTTTGACAAAACTGAAACTTTTGGAGGACTCAATAAGGGTCATGAAATAGGTTTCAAGTTGCAAAATCATGCTCCTATCTCACACTAGCATTTAATTACAAAAAACTTGCATTATACATCAATTGGTATATACCAATAGGTGTAACACCACTAATTCAGGCCCGGCCAGAAAGCACATACCAGAAAGTAGTACATATTTAACACAAAATAGTTCCTACGCATGAGTGTAACTTTCAAAATATGTAGAATATTTAGGTATTTTTGGTATCAAATGAAAGCTGAAGGACTGGTGATCATTGTAGAACACTTTTGGACTTTTAATTTTGAATAGTAAAAAAACTGCACCAAATTTTAAAAAGAGGGTACATTTTGTCTGTTTGTCAGATCTGAAGTACCTGTTTTGGTACATCTGAAGTTCCGGGAACCAGTTCTTTCTTATATGCAATGTAAGGTATGTTGATTTTTTCAGTACAAGACACCATAAAGTGTTGCTTTGAAATGCAATGATTGCCACTTTATTTGAACTTAAAATAAAAGAGGTGTGCCTGCTTGAAACGGAGGAATTTAACATAGAAAGCAATGGGACCATGAATTAGTGGTGTACTTCCTATTACAGAGAATCACCAGAAATCCAATTTTTAGAAGTTGTACCTATTCCAATGAAAATAAGTCAAATAGGATGTTAGTAATCATGTCTAATCATCTTTTTTGGGTCAACCGTCCTGCTTATGGGAAATTTAAGCTCTTAAATTGGCATACTCAAATATGTTAGCCTTTTATGGTCATACAACATGCATGCAGTTAAGACTTGACTCCAAGTTCTCATTTTTGCATTTTTTCTGATTCAAATCAATAAAACATGTATTTTATGACTTGTTTATGGAACAAAATAGCTCTTGGTCAAAATAATCTCATGATTTTTCAAGTTTTTTTGTTTTTCTTATGGTAGCCTTTTACAATCTAGGCAAATGGTATATACTCATATAAGAATTCTTAAATCTCACTGTACATGTAATTTTGGACCAGTTTAGCAAGTTATCTAGCTGAGGGATATATAAATTGCTCTTATTAATCTATGTTTTACCACAGAATTATATTTCATGCAAAAAAAAAGCCTTTTTTCAATTTCAAGAAAAAAGGGGGGATAATTTCTCATTTATGTCTTAAGTTTGGACTAATGTATTGTTATTTAATGAAGAACCTCTGATAAAAATATGACTATTAGTAAGCACATAGCTTTCCTAATAGAAATTAATAAATAAAACAATGATATTGAGAATAAAAAAAATATATTGGCCAATGGTAATATACATATGCAGTTTTCTTTGAATAACCCATATGTTACTACCAGTCCAATTTGAGCTTTAAATTAATAAAATAGTATTTGGACTAAGGCTTTATATGTTTTTTAATGCTTGAAATAGATCATAGAATGAAATAAAGTAATGCTCAAGTCAATATAGCAAGTTTGGTTCTGTTATAGGTGTAACACCACTAATTCAGGCCCGGCCAGAAAGCACATACCAGAAAGTAGTACATATTTAACACAAAATAGTTCCTACGCATGAGTGTAACTTTCAAAATATGTAGAATATTTAGGTATTTTTGGTATCAAATGAAAGCTGAAGGACTGGTGATCATTGTAGAACACTTTTGGACTTTTAATTTTGAATAGTAAAAAAACTGCACCAAATTTTAAAAAGAGGGTACATTTTGTCTGTTTGTCAGATCTGAAGTACCTGTTTTGGTACATCTGAAGTTCCGGGAACCAGTTCTTTCTTATATGCAATGTAAGGTATGTTGATTTTTTCAGTACAAGACACCATAAAGTGTTGCTTTGAAATGCAATGATTGCCACTTTATTTGAACTTAAAATAAAAGAGGTGTGCCTGCTTGAAACGGAGGAATTTAACATAGAAAGCAATGGGACCATGAATTAGTGGTGTACTTCCTATTACAGAGAATCACCAGAAATCCAATTTTTAGAAGTTGTACCTATTCCAATGAAAATAAGTCAAATAGGATGTTAGTAATCATGTCTAATCATCTTTTTTGGGTCAACCGTCCTGCTTATGGGAAATTTAAGCTCTTAAATTGGCATACTCAAATATGTTAGCCTTTTATGGTCATACAACATGCATGCAGTTAAGACTTGACTCCAAGTTCTCATTTTTGCATTTTTTCTGATTCAAATCAATAAAACATGTATTTTATGACTTGTTTATGGAACAAAATAGCTCTTGGTCAAAATAATCTCATGATTTTTCAAGTTTTTTTGTTTTTCTTATGGTAGCCTTTTACAATCTAGGCAAATGGTATATACTCATATAAGAATTCTTAAATCTCACTGTACATGTAATTTTGGACCAGTTTAGCAAGTTATCTAGCTGAGGGATATATAAATTGCTCTTATTAATCTATGTTTTACCACAGAATTATATTTCATGCAAAAAAAAAGCCTTTTTTCAATTTCAAGAAAAAAGGGGGGATAATTTCTCATTTATGTCTTAAGTTTGGACTAATGTATTGTTATTTAATGAAGAACCTCTGATAAAAATATGACTATTAGTAAGCACATAGCTTTCCTAATAGAAATTAATAAATAAAACAATGATATTGAGAATAAAAAAAATATATTGGCCAATGGTAATATACATATGCAGTTTTCTTTGAATAACCCATATGTTACTACCAGTCCAATTTGAGCTTTAAATTAATAAAATAGTATTTGGACTAAGGCTTTATATGTTTTTTATTGCTTGAAATAGATCATAGAATGAAATAAAGTAATGCTCAAGTCAATATAGCAAGTTTGGTTCTGTTATAGGTGTAACACCACTAATTCAGGCCCGGCCAGAAAGCACATACCAGAAAGTAGTACATATTTAACACAAAATAGTTCCTACGCATGAGTGTAACTTTCAAAATATGTAGAATATTTAGGTATTTTTGGTATCAAATGAAAGCTGAAGGACTGGTGATCATTGTAGAACACTTTTGGACTTTTAATTTTGAATAGTAAAAAAACTGCACCAAATTTTAAAAAGAGGGTACATTTTGTCTGTTTGTCAGATCTGAAGTACCTGTTTTGGTACATCTGAAGTTCCGGGAACCAGTTCTTTCTTATATGCAATGTAAGGTATGTTGATTTTTTCAGTACAAGACACCATAAAGTGTTGCTTTGAAATGCAATGATTGCCACTTTATTTGAACTTAAAATAAAAGAGGTGTGCCTGCTTGAAACGGAGGAATTTAACATAGAAAGCAATGGGACCATGAATTAGTGGTGTACTTCCAATATACCTCAATTGGTGGATTATACGTCAATTGAGGTATAATCCACCAATTGGTGGTTATTCCTGACCTGATAACAAGTTCAAATTTGTACCTAATAAATATTATCTGGTACATGTATGTTGTGGAGTATCATATTTATTATACTCAATTCTTATTAACCCTTTAACAATTTAGTCACACAGCTTTGGTTAACATGAAGTATTAGGCTTGAATATTGTGAAATAAAAGCAACTAGATCTACATGAATTATACTTTTTCATGATTTTATATTTTGTTCGGATACTCATGTCAGAGCAAAGTTAAGTGCCAAAATAAATATTTTACCCCTTCATATTCTAAAAGTGTCTGTCCAAAATCAGGAGCCTGTAATCAGCTAAATAATGATTGTTTTCTCATAGACAATCATACCACATCTCCTGTATATTTATATCAGAATTGACCATTGTTTGAAAAAATAATCAGTATGTTTAATTCAATAAAAGACTGAAAGTGTAGAAAAAAAGTACATTGGCACACACAAATAACAACAACAAAACAGAACATAAGAAATGTTGGTCGGCTGGGAGTCAAAATACAAGCAGATAAACAAAAAAGGGGTAAACATGCAATATTATTGCATATGCTGCAGGCTTAAATTAAATTTTTGGAAGCTGACTTGGACTATTTCAAAAGATTGGTTAAGCATTATTTATAAAAATCATGCAGAATAACATTTGAAGCAATATTTGCAACAGACATCAATATATTAAACTTCTTTTGGATGAAAGCAGACATGCATGTAGGGTATAAATCAGTTAACCAGCAGTCCATCAACAAAAAAATACAAAATATAGTAGACATCTTACTGTTCTACACAATACATTTGTAGATCTATAGGTGTACATGTATATTCAGAATGTCCAGTGGTCATTCACAGTAAATAATATACTTATGATCATGAAAGTATGCTTTTGGAAAATTTGTATTTGCAAGTATCTGTTAATCTGTTAAAACTTTCTATATATTATACATGAGGGTTTGGATGGGGTTAAATGATTTAAGGAACTGTAATATTTTTTCTGTCTATGAAGAAATAACATAAAAAATTTGGTGCACACTGAATAACGCGCGTAGCGGGTTATTTAACAGTGTGCACCACATTTTTTATGTTATTTTGAATAGACAGAAAAAATATTACAGTCATTTCTTATAATTTAATTCTAAATTCCATTTTAAACCGTAGAAAACCATGAAAAAACGTTGATGACGTCATGGTCACATGACAAAATTATGTCTATGGGCTCATAACAAAATAACGTCAGAAGACGCGTTACATTCAAAATTAAATTATTAAAGAATAATGCCCTTAAAAATTGAAGATTAGAGAATAACGGGCCAAAAAAATGAAGATTAGAGAAAAAAGGGGTTAATTTTTTGAAGATTAGAGAAAAAAGGGGTTATTTTTTTAATGATTAGAGAAAAAAGAGGCGAAAATTAAATGTTTACAGAATAACAGACCTCCCCCCCCCATCCAGACCCTCATACATTAACTTATTATAAATATAATTATCAGTTGGATTTTGTTTCTTATAAATGTTAGTATTTTCTAGTTCATCACAAGACAGTTCTCAGAGTTTATATGGTGACAAACTTGCCAAGAATATTTATTGGAAAGATGAAAACACCTTAGATGATTCAGCTCCAGACCCAAGAACAAATGCATTCAAACCAAAAAAAAACTCCAGGTTTTCAGTTTGCTAACTTCACTAGGTAAATGGATATGTTGTATGAATTCTTACTTGAAATGGATATTTCTGTTATCTGTTCTTCACTTATTCGTTTAAGAAATATTTCCATCTTTATAGAAGATAGTTTTCATTTGAATAAATTCATTTGAAGCCCCTTTTCCAATCATAAAAAATGTAAAAATATTCACTTTCACTATAAATACAGGTTAAACTTTCCCTTTTATGATTTTTTATAGTTACAAACCCTGTATTTTAATGAATTAAAGAAGTATATTGAAATCATGTCTTAGAATATTTACAATAAATTTATTAAAAGAAATTAATTTGTCTTATGTTGGCTTGTCTGTAATATTTTCTCAGTATATGCTTTGTTTTAAATATTACTATTTTCTGTTGGTAGGAAACAACTACAAGGACTTAAATCACCAGCAGATTTCTTCAAACTCTTTTGTACAGTGGAACTTCTTACTCAGATTTGTATAGCCACAAATAACCAGGCAAGAACTTTAATTAGTGCAGGAATGTGCACTTCATACACATCTAATGGAGCCTGGGAATTACTCACAGTAAATGAGTTACTACGGTAAGACTTAATATAAGTGAGAAAAAAATATGGCACCTTTAAGAAACCTGTTGTTGATGTTTAAATAAACTTTTGGGTTGTTGTATAATTGGTATATGGTTATAATATATATATATATATATATATATATATAAGAAAATTATTAAAAGATAACATTTTATATACACTAACAATATAATAGAAGGGTGTTCTTTATTTTGAAAAGTGAACACAGAGTATTATATAAGATTTTTTTTTTTATTAAATGTTGCCTTTTACAGATTTCTTGGTATTGTTATCTACATGTCAGTTGTAAAGCTGTCCACAGTTGATAAATATTGGTCATCTGATGTGTTATACAAGAGCTGTCCAGTTCGAGATGTTATGTCAAAAAAAAGATTCCTTGCAATACTATCATTTATTCAAGTGACGTCTCCAGCTGAAGTTGATCAAGGTGAAGTATTTTTATTAAAATGAATATAATCAATATTTTAAAAAGAATTACATATTGCTTGCTTAATGTTGTAAACCAGAAATACAGTTGCAAGCTATGGAGTTTTTCATTATATGTGCTTAATGACATTATTTAAAATTTTACCTTTGGTCATGATTTTTCAAAAAGATAAATTTTATATCAATATTATAATGGATAGGGGGCATGCATGTCTTATTAAAATAATAGATATATGTCATGTATGTCTTTTGCTCCCAACTTTCATTCTTCAACTGAAATAAAAAAAGAAAGATGTGGTATGATTGTGACCACTCTGTACACGAGACTAAAATGACACAGATTTAAACAACTATAGGTCACTGTACAACCTTCAACCTTGGGTTTGATAAAAAGAGAATGTACAAAAATGAAATACATGAAGAAAATGATTACCTACAATGTGTTCACTTTTTATTCTCCTTCAACAATAAAACTTTTAAGAATTATTAAACTTGAGATGAAGGCTTTTTTTTACCTGTTAATAACAACATCAAAAATTAAAAATAGGTGTTGAATAAATGCAGTAAAAATATTTAATCTCCAAAACTATATTGTTAATGAAAAATTTATATTCAAACTTATGTTTTTGCTGAAATAATTTTGAAAAAAAAAAAATAAAAAAAATTTAAAACGTTTATTCAATGTTTATATTACTTTCTTTCAAATTTATATGTAGTATTGTAGAATATAAACGATTTTGTACTTTTGTTGTCTTCCCTGGTTTTTTTTCTATTTTCAGTAAGATGTAAAATCAACGTATTATGATGATTGACTGGAGAACACATCGCTGGACGATTGTGAAATTTTATATTTAACATTGACAACCAGTTTATCTGGGTCCCAAAAAAGCTGATGTCTATAATGGAGAATGATTAAGAACATAAAATAACTAAACTGCTAACTTAAATTTAAAAGAAAGAATTATTCATTAAACATGTTAAAGATATATGTTTTATCATATTACATCACTGCATTTTGTGAATTGTTATTCTTATTAAATTGTTAACTAATTATTCAAAGCATGTGTTTTGTCCTGAATGCAATATATCTGGAAATCAATCTGCAGCAGAAGAAACATTGCAAACTTTTTGTAAAAGGCTTAATATTTCAAGATATTTTCATTTAATGGATCTTAGTTCAGTTGGTCAATTCTGTATCTTTCAGACACTATTTGCTATAGGTGAACTATATTTGGTAAATGGAATGATTGTTTGGTGTACATGTTGATTTTTTATTGTCAGGTTTAATGCGACATTGACCTCATGTTCATGGTTCAGTAAACAAGTTTTGTTCTTGTGTTAGGTTTCTTCTATACTGTATGCAATATGGTTTCAGTTCTCGTGTATGGAATCATTGTAAGGTGTACATGTCTCTCTGTTTTTTCAGGTGACAAGTTAACAAGAATGAGGTATTTGCTGGACCATGTTAAGGAAATATCACAAAGATTATATTTTCCACACAAAGATATTTCTGTAGATGAAAGGATGGTTGCTTCTAAACATAAATATTCTGGCATTCGGCAGTTTATCAAAGACAAACCAATAAGATTTGGGATAAAATTGTGGGTTCTGGCATGTTCTGTTACTGGGTATACATGTACATGGAATTTCTTTGTGTACCTGGGTAAAAAAGAGAACAAACATAGTTGACAAATCAAAGGGCTTAGCATTCACAGTTGTTACCACTTTGTGTGAAAAGTTATATGGACAAGGATTTAGGCTATATGTTGATTCTTTTTACACAACATTACGTTTAGCAATTGACCTACTTACAAACAAAGTGTATTTAATTGGAGCTATCAGATCTAATAGCACAGTGATGCCTCTAGTTTTCAAACAAAGTGTAGACTGGAGTAAACTTGTGTCCAGAGGTGATTTTAGATGGCATAGGGAAGGTTTATTTGTTTTCATACAATGGAAGGATTGTAAGACGGTTACACTTATGTCCCCTTTGCACAAAGGTTCTGATGTAACGTCCTGTTTTAGAACTATTTCCAACCGTAGCGCATGGAAAAGGCAGAATGTAAAACAGCCACAAGTTATTCATGATTACAATGTTAATATGGGCGGAGTGGACTTGTCTAACCAATATTTAAACAAGTATTCATCTTATATAAGAACCCAAAATCATTGGTGGAAGGTATTATTTTTTCACTGCTTTGACATTATGGTGGTAAACTCCTATATAGTTTTTCAGGAGTTTATAGGAAAGTATCCTGCCCAGTTTGAAAACACTACATTTGTTTCTAGGTTTGGTCAACTAGAGTTTAGAGAGTCGATAGCATCTGAGCTAATGAATATCGGGAGACCTTCTGTTGAGAACATTGTCGCCAAACATATGCCATCTTTTCTAAGTATCAGAAAGGATTGCGTTTACTGTAATGCAAAAGCCAGTATGGATGGTTTACCGTCACCAAGCCACAAAGTATTTTCAGTTTGTAATACTTGTAATGTCCCACTTTGTTGTTCAGCAACAAGAAACTGTTTTTACAATTGGCATACAGAAGTAAATATTCAAAACTATGTCTCTCAAAATGGAAATTTTAAAAAGAGAAAACTTGAAACTTGATTCCGGTTATTCGGATACTGTGCATGTGGCTGTTTCCCCCCAGTGACTTACCAGTTGTTAATTGATACTTTTTGTTCATTTGTTAATTTATACATGTATATGAATTAAAGCAATTTTCTTGTCCACTTGCAAGTGTTGATAATCCATACAGGTAGTACTCCAATTGACATCAACAGTTTTTTCGATAAAGTTGTTCACCTTTGAAATAAGGTTCAGTTCTCGAAATGAGAGATTTTACATCATTTTTAGAAGACTGTTGCCATAGCAACTGGTATTATTTTGTATTACACTTTAAAGTTGGTATCTGATTCTATTAAACTTCATTTGGGTATGTTAATATATAATTCTTATTATCAAAATCTCGGAATCCTTTAATGTATGGCAATTTTTTCGAATTTTTTCCCCATTTGACTACCGTTGCTAAGGGAACCATTTGACAGAGTGAAATATTTTCTGTATTTTTTATATTGTTTATTCCATATTTAGTAAGTACTTGATGAATGTTCATCTTTACAGCTCTCAAAAAGCTGGAAAATGAAGGAAATACTATGGAATCAGGTATTTTTTTTAAATTGGAATGTTGCTTAGCAACAGAAAAAATACATTATTTATGAATATAATCATTAACTTTGACATAATTTGGAAAGCTGACTTTCCAAGCTTACTTTAACGGGTAAGAGTTATATCTATTTTAGAGACGTGTCACGTGATCTGTTGCTATGGTAACATTTATCTGATATGTTCATTTTGAAGCCCCAACATATCTGTTCCGAGATAGATGGATACAAAAAGATATGCTTTATTATAAATAAAGAAATTTATGTGATATTTAAGAACACCTTTAAAAGTGTAAATTTTGCTTAAAAATGCATGAATGGGAAGGGGTTAAAAACCTCCGAATCCTTGTTTTGGCGCTCGCCTATAATTTGAGGCAATATAACATGGCTACCTAATAATTAAAAGTGCTGAGGTTTCGAAAGTAAAACATGTCCACACAGCAAAACAGGTGGAACTTTTAAAAAATGGGGAAAAAGAACGGAAATAATTAGGCAGAGACACTCTGTGACCAGGATATAGAAAAGCTCTTTCAGTCAGGAAGTCACAGAACACCACAAAATGACATGGGGTGACGTCAAAATTCTCAGGGACATCCCACAAATGGCATGGGCAAATCCAGAAAATGAGTTGAAATGTCCTGAACATGCCTATAAACTAAGTATATGAAAACGTCCGCTCTAAATTTCAAATCCTACTGATCCTTTTGACATTGAAAAAAAAAAACAAATAGAGAAAAATCTGGCCTCTGGTACAAAAGCCTATACAATAGGCATAAAGAAATAAGGCAAATTCGTGAAAAAGATTGTAACTGCTGCAGGTAAATTTCTTTGCATACATGTATTGAACTGGTTGTTTTATACTGCATGTATTATACTGAGTTTACCTATTTTACATATGAACTATATTTCGAATCTTCCATTGCATTGAGTGAAATAAGCTATTTATCCCCTCGAGACAGTTAATTAAAAAAATTAATTAACTGTCGAGAGTGATGAAATATCATTTATGTTTTAATAACATTCACTGGTGGAATCTGTTTATGAAATGATATTTAGAGGACATACATAACCAAGCCTTTGTAAACACACAGACAAAAAGAAAATTCAGTTTACCGTTCAACAATTACTGATATTTCAAACTGGTGAAATTTCTCGCCAATGCTATCTGAAATCGCTAGTAAACAAGTATCAGGCAAGAACTGATCTGTAGATGATTCTCGTATAGATATCATCCGTGTGTTAACTGCGTTTTATCTACGACTATATACCTTGAATGTTTTTTCGATGATATTTGCTGTATTTTATTCAAAATTATTTTTTGACGTAAACAAAGACTTGTCTAGTATATGTTTATCAATTATATGAAATAACAAGATGGGGTATGGATCGCAAATTATGTTAAAAAAATAATTGAACTAGAGGCTCTAAAGAGCCTGTGTCGCTCACCTTGGTCTATGTGAATATTAAACAATGGACACAGATGGATTCATGACAAAATTGTGTTTTGGTGATGGTGATGTGTTTGTAGATCTTACTTTACTAAACATTCTTGCTGCTTACAATTATCTCTATCTATAACAGTACTTTCGGTGGAAAATGTTATTGAAAATCTTCAAATTTTAAGAAAATTGTTAAAAATTGATTATAAAGGGCAATAACTCCTTAGGGGGTCAATTGACTATTTTGGTCATACTGACTTATTTTTAGTTCTTACTTTGCTGTACATTATTGCTATTTACAGTTTATCTATATCTATAATAATATTCAAGATAATAACAAAAAAACAGCAAAATTTCCTCAAAATTACCAATTCAGGGGCAGGAACCCAACAACGGAATGTCCGATTCATCTGAAAATTTCAGGGCAGATAGATCTTGACCTGATGAACAATTTTACCCCCTTGTCAGATTTGCTCTAAATGCTTTGGTTTTTGAGTTATAAGCCAAAAACTGCATTTTACCCCTATGTTCTATTTTTAGCCATGGCGGCCATCTTGGTTGGTTGGGCGGGGCATCGGACACATTTTTTTAACTAGATACCCCAATGATGATTATGGCCAAGTTTGGTTTAATTTGGCCCAGTAGTTTCAGAGGAGAATATTTTTCTAAAAGATTACTAGGATTTACGAAAAATGGTTAAAATGGACTATAAAGGGCAATAACTCCTAAAGTGGTCAACTGACCATTTTGGTCATGTTGACTTATTTGTAGATCTTACTTTGCTGAACATTATTGCTGTTTACAGTTTATCTCTATCTATAATATTATTCAAGATAATAACCAGAAACAGCAAAATTTCCTTAAAATTACCATTTCAGGGGCAGCAACCCAACAACGATATGTCCGATTCATCTGAAAATTTCAGGGCAGATAGATCTTGACCTGATGAACAATTTTACCCCCTTGTCAGATTTGCTCTAAATGCTTTGGTTTTTGAGTTATAAGCCAAAAACTGCATTTTACCCCTATGTTCTATTTTTAGCCATGGCGGCCATCTTGGTTGGTTGGGCGGGGCATCGGACACTTTTTTTTTAACTAAATACCCCAATGATGATTGTGGCCAAGTTTGGTTAAATTTGGCCCAGTAGTTTCAGAGGAGAAGATTTTTCTAAAAGATTACTAGGATTTACGAAAAATGGTTAAAATGGACTATAAAGGGCAATAACTCCTAAAGTGGTCAACTGACCATTTTGGTCATGTTGACTTATTTGTAGATCTTACTTTGCTGAACATTATTGCTGTTTACAGTTTATCTCTATCTATAATAATATTCAAGATAATAACCAAAAACAGCAAAATTTCCTTAAAATTACCATTTCAGGGGCAGCAACCCAACAACGAAATGTCCGATTCATCTGAAAATTTCAGGGCAGATAGATCTTGACCTGATGAACAATTTTACCCCCTTGTCAGATTTGCTCTAAATGCTTTGGTTTTTGAGTTATAAGCCAAAAACTGCATTTTACCCCTATGTTCTATTTTTAGCCATGGCGGCCAACTTGGTTGGTTGGGCGGGGCATCGGACACTTTTTTTTAACTAAATACCCCAATGATGATTATGGCCAAGTTTGGTTAAATTTGGCCCAGTAGTTTCAGAGGAGAAGATTTTTCTAAAAGATTACTAGGATTTACGAAAAATGGTTAAAATGGACTATAAAGGGCAATAACTCCTAAAGTGGTCAACTGACCATTTTGGTCATGTTGACTTATTTGTAGATCTTACTTTGCTGAACATTATTGCTGTTTACAGTTTATCTCTATCTATAATAATATTCAAGATAATAACCAAAAACAGCAAAATTTCCTTAAAATTACCATTTCAGGGGCAGCAACCCAACAACGAAATGTCCGATTCATCTGAAAATTTCAGGGCAGATAGATCTTGACCTGATGAACAATATTACCCCCATGTCAGATTTGCTCTAAATGCTTTGGTTTTTGAGTTATAAGCCAAAAACTGCATTTATCCCCTATGTTCTATTTTTAGCCATGGCGGCCATCTTGGTTAGTTGGCCGGGTCACCGGATACATTTTTAAAGTAGATACCCCAATGATGATTGTGGCCAAGTTTGGTTAAATTTGGCCCAGTAGTTTCAGAGGAGAAGATTTTTGTAAAAGTTAACGCAGGACGACGACGACGACAACGGACGCCAAGTGATGAGAAAAGCTCATTTGGCCTTTCGGCCAGGTGAGCTAAAAACCAATTACAGGTATAAAAAAAAACATCAGGTCAACTACAGGTAAATTCGCGCAAACGTAAAATTATTTCTCCGCCCAAATTTAATACATGTCATTTTGAAATCCGTGCGAGTGAAGGTCGCCCATATAAACAACGCCACATGTGTTTGCAGTATCAAAGTTAAAGTCAACACCACACACGCAAGGTGATTTTAAATACTGGTATTGTTTTTGTAAATTTAAAATCATTATAATCTAAGAAGCTATTTTATTAAACTATAAATGGACATAAGTCAAATCAACAAGTTATCTGTTTGAATAACTCGATTGAAAAGTCTGATTTAAACCCGAAAGGATGCACGAACAGGTTGAAATGTATTACCGGTCAATAATGTATTCAGTGTTCCAAATTTACAGAAACAAAAACAAGACCATCAAAACGTTTGTAGAGTTAGAAAAACAAAACAATTGATAAAGCATTGAAACATGTCTCAACTACGTTTAGAAACAAACTTTAAATATGTGAACGAGGAAGTAGTTATCAAAGGTACCAGGATTATAATTTGATGTACCAGACGCGCGTTTCGTCTACATAAGACTCATCAGTGACGCTCAAAACAAAATAGTAAGAAAGCCAAATAAGTATAAAGTTGAAAAGCATTTATAACTCACAGTTCCAAAAGGTCATCTATGCCTGGGATAAGACAATTCTTAGTATTTTGAATAATTCATACTTTTCCAAAAATTTAATTTATAAAAAATAAACATATAATTGATATCCATGTCAAAATAGTGGGAGATATTAGCAGGCAAAATCGAGGGAATTGTGCAAATGATGATACAAGCATGAAAATTACCACAAAGCATCATTAGTATATACTTTTTAAGAAACAACTGCTGGCCATTAAAAAAAAATCATTTTTTCAAGATGGTCACGGCCGTTTTATAAAATGGCTGTTTTTACAGTTTGAAAATACTATTTTTTCCTGGAAAACTTTTCTTTAACCTTCTTTTAGTGAAAAACAGCTATCACGTTTGGTAGCTACCTTCCTTTCAAGTGAAATATTTACTAGAAATGAATATTTGACATATCCAGGGTTTGCGCAGGCGTGAAAATGTATCAAATTCATTAAAAAATATTTGAACTATTTACTATAAAATTAGTGTTTTGGGATTTTCAATGATGTTATGATTTGGTTTGATAACATTTTTCAAGGTTATGATACACATGATTTAACAATTTTGCGCATGCGCAAAATATTTAAAGAGCGATTTTTATGCACTACCAGGGCACACTGGTATAAATCGTAGTTTATCTCATTACTCTAAAAATCGAGGCTCTTGTGGAGCTGTTCAAGTAAGTGTAGCATCTATGATGCCACTGTTTAAAAACAAGCCCATTCAGTTGCAATGAGCAGGTATTCGATGGATAAGGCGAAAATTGTGGTTAATACGAAAGAAACATCAATAGCAACGACAGATCAGCCACTTTATGTAATGGGGAAATGGCCTGATTTGTACAGAGAAGATAAGTTTATCGTCATGTGAGGTGGATTGCACATTGAAATGACTTGCTATAAATTTCTGGGTGATATATTACGTAATAATAAATGGACATGTGTCCTCAGTAAAACCAATATTGCAAGACCTAGAACGGCAGATTCTTTGGATGTATGTTCAAATGTACCTAGGACTAGACACGCGCATCAGATAACTGTATGTGTTTTGCTTGAATTGTATATATCGGCTTAAGAAAGCTAAACACAGAAATAATAATCATTTCAGGACTCTTGTGACGTTCAATGATTTGATAGACTGGTGTAAGGAAATATAGTCATCTAGACCACAGTTAAATTCCTGACGTTCAATTATAAAATTAGAACTTCTTGTGAATTTGGTAGTATGCTCATTTCATACAAACAGTCCATATAAAGCATGATGCCGTATTTATCTAGGTCTTGATCGTGTAAATTATTCTCGATCGTTACCGACCTTCTCCGGATATGGCTTCCCTTCTCTAACATCACCCACAGGTGGCAATCAATTTTGAAAATGATAATTTCAATGTACGTAAGACCAGCACATATTTTTCTTATAGCACAACTGATCAGGCAAAAAAACCAGAATAATCATAGGGTTAATCGAAGATCCCTTTTGGACATATGGATGGTAGCCGGACCAGAAATCAGTAGACTATCAGATGAATTTGAAAGATCTAGTGGCATTCTATAACAGATGAACCACTTGATGAACTCTCTACAAAAATACAAAAGGATTTCCTTAAAATGATTAAACAATACGAAGATCGTTTGAAGCAAATGCAAAACGAAGGAGAACCTGTTTCTTATAACTAGATCAAAAAGAACAACTTCCTATTATGTCCGTAAAATAAAACTGTAAACGTCTTTACAAAAACAAAGCTAGACAACCTGAAACAAAAAGTGATTGCGATATTGTGACTTGTATTACTTGTCACAGCCGACAATTTTACTGGAATATTTCTTTATCCATTAAAAACAAACTGCTCCTCCGTTTTTGTCTCAGGGTGTCATTTTAATAAGTGATATTAAATCGGTGCAAATGGGTATACTTGAACCATTTTGCGATTAGCTTATCCAAATTCTGATGCATTTATCGTTGGTGGGGCAACAATGGTTAGATTCCAGGCCACCTTGTTGGTCAACAATAATTGATGATTTTGCAAATGATGTCATACTGCCTTACATAAAATCTTGCATCGATAAGTATTCAAGGGTAGACATTGTATTTGATGTTTCCTAAATGAATAATTTTAAGGCTAGATGTGACAAGACAAAAGCAAGGTTCTTGTGCTAGACGGAAAGGTGTTGGTTCTAGTAGCTATAAAACACCAGGGGACTGGAGTAGTTTTCTCTGTGAAGATGACAACGAAACGAAATTTTTTCAAGTTTCTTGCCGACAGAATTGCTTCTTTTGAGACTAATAAGGATACTTTCCAGCTACCCCTTGTAATCATGGAGAAGCAGATACACGAATGTTTGTCCATGTTCGGCTTGGTTCTTGTACGTGACATATCAAATGCGTTTGGTCCTCGTGTAGCTACTCTTCCTTTCGTTAATGTATTCAGTGGATGCGATACTTTATTGGATTTTCGTGGGAAAGGGAATATGTCAGTTTGGATGACATGGGACGTATTTCCAGATGTAAGGGACGTTTTTTTTCTTCGCTGAAGTATAAAGACACATACATGGACATCATAGAAGCATTTGTTTGCATCATGTATGACAGAACAACATCAACATTTGCTGTTAACGAGGCATGATGTAAATTGTTTCCCAGGAAGCAGCGGCATTGTGATGCAGTTCCGCCTACAAGAGTTTTTTCTCGGAGCACATTCAAAGAAAAGCATATCAAGGAGGACAAGTTTGGGCTCAGCCTGATTTATGTATTCGACAGGTACATGTACCAAGTCATGAACACTGGGGTTGGATGAAAGAAAAAAATCGATGACAATTAGAAACCAAAAAGGACTTCTTCGGCTGCCGTTGCATCATCCTGTCAGGAACTAATGAAATGCGAAGGCAAAAAATCCAGCTGTGTTGACAACTGTAAATGCTACCGTTATGTCCTTCCTTGTACTGGTTTTTGTATTGGCTACTGTCAGATAGTTATAAGATAACGAACCTGTCTATCTAACAAAACTAGGCATGTTGACTTAACAGAGAATGTGATATCACTTGTTTAGTTGATGGAAATTATAAAAAAAAATACATTTTCAAAATTTTTGTCGCCATTTTGGAACCGGAAGTCACTTTTTTTTTGTCATTTATGTGTTGTTTTGTCGTAGTTTAGAAACTGTTATTTTCGTTTTATCAAAACTTGCATTAAATTATACCTATAACACAGCTTTCAAGGATTTTCGAAATGTAGCCAATTGGATATGACGCCATTTGAAAAGTGATCGGTGGCCATCTTGAAAAAATTGAAATTTTAGATGGCCAGCACCTGTTTTTTTTAATTATCATTTAGTCAACCTTTATTCCAAATTTCATGCTTGTATCACGATTTGCACAATTACGTCCATAATATCTCCCACTAAAACCAGTAAAGCCAGACTTGATGCAATAACTCCGTGACTGTCCTACGGTATATCTGACTTATACAAACCCTGAAACCAAATTTCAGAAATTCTTGTAGTGTAGTTCCCGAGAAAAATGTGACGAAAGTTTTCAATTTGACTATCAAGTGTTCGGTAAACAGAACGGTGTAAAATGATGTATCTGAAAACGCATCAAATGGTATAGCTGACTTATATGAACCCTGAAACCAAATTTCAGAAATCCTTGTAGTGTTCCTGAGAAAATGGTGACGAAAATGATAACCTCGGCTGTAATGTGTAAAATGATACAAGTTTTAGGTAAACAGTAATTTATTGAGTTATGAATCTGAAAACGCATCACATGCATGGTATAACCGACTTCTATAAACATTGAAACCAAATTTCAGAAATCCTTATAGTGTGGTTCATGTGAAAAATTGCTTCCTACGAATATCCGGAGAGTCAATACAATTAATGAAATATGCCTTATAGTATTCCTGCAGTTGCAAAATATACATTGCGCTTCGTCTTCATTCTTTAGAAGATACTCATGTGTTATTCTAGTATGACCAATAACTAAACACGAAGAAATATATACATGTATGTACTTTTCACAAAACGACACTAGGTGTAACATAGACACCAAAAGAAGGATCAAAATGTCATTATCCTGATCATCAGAAGAAAGACAAACCAGAGAAGAACATGAAGACGTTAACAATAAAGTAGTCCATAGAGTCTGGGAGAGCAATACCCGTTTGAACAGGTAATATAATTCATTATTAAGCTTTAAATGGAGCTATAGTGCGTCATGCAGAGATTAGAAATTATTATAATTAATCATTTAGTTATTTAATTCACTATTGTATTACTTTTCAAATTTAAGCAAGCTTAATTTTTAAACATTGCTTTCATTAATTATATTCAGGTAAAAATTATACAAACAATGTCTTTAATTCACACAAGACCGTTGGGTTTCTCGCTAAATGTTAGCACGAGTTTCTTGCTTTTAAATTTGAATAGACATAAAAAGACAGTTTCAATGTACCACATTTTCAGTTATTGGAAAATCACCAAGGAGTTTGAATGGAACAACCCTCCAATCTTTCTCTTTATATATATTTCTGCTGTTTTTGAATTTATTACACAGGTTTCAGTTCCCATTGCTATTTTAGACATTCTATCCATGTACATAACTCGCTTAGACTTAAATTTTTTTTGAGGTGGCGGATTTATCGAAATTCACTGCTTTGGTTGACCCAGCAGAGACAATTTTTATACTCTGACTGGTACACCAGTCATTGTTTGATAGTCAACTTTTTCAAAATTGTTGACAATTTATGTTATTTGTTTGAAGAAAATTGAATTGCCATGGCAAATAAGCAGCCATTTATTTTACAATGAATAATATGAACCTACAATTCTTAAATGATTTATTTGCTTAGTTTGATATTCATTGTTCAGTCTTATTCAAATCAAGTAAAGGTATTTCCGTATAACTAGCATTACACGCACCCATTATATACAATAAGAAGTATAGTATTATAAGTCAATTTTGTAATCAAAATCTTCTAATTGCATCTCATGTAGTACTGTAAGATGTAAAGAACTTCCAACAATAATCTTAATGCATATCTTCCCTTTACAAATATACCTGTGCATATAAGAAATCAGGGTAGTGAAAGATGAAATATCCTTGTTTTTTGATATTTTAATGACATACTAAAGATCATTTGAATCAAATGAAGATTGTAGAAATTTTCCATGTCCACGTTTACTAAGATTGAGTATGACTTGAAACGGGAAATGCATATATGCCAGTCTGCTATAGCCACATTATAATCTGCCCTGAGTGCTTAGCATGCACTGTATCTCCGAGCCTGACTAGCACAGCTACAATAAAAAAACCAGTTTAATGCAATACAGAAACAAAAGGAAAAACAGACAACACAAACTTCTATATTAAACTGGGAGTAAGACAATGTCCAGGGGTTAAAAAATATTGTAACAGATAACTAGCCCAGGACTTATTGGCAACAGGATTTTACTAGCCCTGTTCGAAGAACTGCTAGCCCATCAAAACTGACCGGCTAGCCCATGTATGCCTTACAAATCAGACTTTGCTGCATAATACATGGTGGGTGTCATGTTTTGAAGGGGACATTATACACCGTTTTAAACTAGTTTATTTTCTGGCAGAGAAAACATGTTTATTGGTTTTATCGTGTGAAACAAGTGGTTTAATAATTATATTTGTTGTCCACACATACAAGGGAGACCTTTTATTGGCGTGCTCGGGAAAACACTGGCAATATTCGCAGAAGATGGTCTTGGAAATTTCATCCTGGCGCCACAGCCGACCTTGCCCAGGGGAATCTTTCTGTCCATGTCACTAGATATGTTCTTTTCCGCTTTTCCCGATCGTATTTTACATTTTTTCTGGATGAATTTTCAGCCTCAATAGTACCCCCTTCATCTACCGATTTTTTGCTTTGATACTGACGAAGTTCCTGGGGTGCCCGTTCTAATATATTTTGAAATATTTTGTTGTATTGCTTCGTGTTCAATAGTTGTCCGACAAGACCAATACATAATAAACGGTACCGTTAATTGAAAATCTCGACAGAAGCAATGTACAATACCCCCTGTTTTTAGAAATCGATTTAGAAAGTGTGAGATATTGCGATCAGTAGATGATACCTGGCTACCCTAAGTTATTTGTTCTATTTTTAAAACATGTAACTGTACAACAGGGTTGCGTTCAATATCGTAGCGGCTACGTAGTGCTACATAGATTTTTGTCTACTGAACAAATAGCTAGCCTAGCTGCTATCAATATCTATGTAGCAGCTAGGCTAGCTACACGTTCAATAGTTATAAATCTTAGTCCTTAATTAAGCTTAGTAGCAGCTACGAAATTGAACGCAACCCTAGACCTGTACAAACCAGTTCAAATGCTTTGAATCCCGGATGACGTAATTGAAACTGATTGGCTAAGATAGATTGGCTAAGATAGGATAGGGATGAAGGGATTTTCCACTATCTATTTTGGAAACGCCAATAATTTTTTGTTACTAGTCCGTCGGGCATATTGGGTTAACGTTTTGATTGCCCGAGGCGCAAATGATCTAGTCCCGGGCGTCGGGCTAGTGGATTTTTTAACCCCTGAATTATGTGCTCCAAATTGCAGAACATGCAGGCTTTACTGTTTATGAATTTTGGCCATAAATTTATACCTGTTGTTGATAGAGAAATCCAATATTAATGGAAAGAGTTTGACATGTTACAGCTGTTAGCAAAAAGAAGCTGACATCGATGATATTTCAGTACAGTGCTATGTGCATTTGACTGATTGATATAGTTCTACACAAAATTGGTTTGATGTTGCATCCATATAAGAGCAGGTTATGAATATAAAATGATAAAAGGAAGGGATAGCTTTATTAATGAAGCACTTAGTAGAACTGCTAATTGTACACCTTAATATTTCAGGGATTAGTCATAGAACTGGAGTCAATATAAAGAGTTACGACTTCCGTAATGATGCTCAGGGAAGTAAAGATATATTTGACAAAATAATTACACAAATCAAGCAGGACATCAAGGCTAATGCATATGAAGGTAACAATGTAAGAACAGCATCCGATATGTAGAAGGCAATGAAATCTTTGGAGACATTGTGAATAATTTTGCCTAATATAAAGTGACAAACAGACAGAAATAGAAGTGGCCAGGTGTGTCAGACCTTTTCAATTTTCAGTGGACTGACGGGATTATTACAACATTGTTGTGACGTCATTCTATTGTTGTACTCGTTCTTTATTTCATTGATTGGACTATCATTTACCTGTAAGAAACCATTATGTTATCTTTAGCTGTCCAATATTTTTAAGAATAGCCCTCCTCGATATTTCTTAAAAATATTGGACAACTAAAGGTAGCATAACGGATTCTTACAGGTAAATGATAGTTCACTCACTGAAATAAAAAGAAACTTATTAATTACCCCAATTGTTTTCATCATGTAAACTAAAATACAACCAAATAAGAAATGACAATAAAAAACACATTTTATTAAAGTCACCTTCCAATATGATAATTTTGTCACTCATCAAAACGGTTTGAGGACAAAAATCACTTTCAAATTGATTTTTTTGACACAACCAATACTTATATCACAGTAATTTTTCTCACGTTGTTTGGGTTGTCTCTTTTAGCACCAATTCAATAAGTTGATTATGCTTGTTGTAAGTCTCGTTTTTGTTGCTTTTATGAATTTCTTTTTTCAAAAGATGTATCCTCGTCAGTCTTTAGGTTATTAAAATTGACCTCTGGTGTTTCTCTTATTTTCCCTAACATCATTTTCAACTACAATTAAAATGAAAAAAGCAACTAAGTAATGCTTCTAAAATTTAATAGATCATCTCGCAATACAAGAGCCATAAACAAAGTTTACAAGTTGTTGTTATTTAAAGTATATAATTGCTTAAATATGAATATATTGCAATACTTCGCTTATGAACGTTGATGAATATGGGAAGCAGACTAAAGGAAAACATTACCGCATTTTATGTGTCAAACAAACTATTTTTCAAAAGAAAATGGACACAAAATATCGTTTCGGTAACATTTAAAAAAGACAAGGGACTCAATACACAAATAAACGAAAAAAAAGCGACACGACCTTGCAGAAAAAAAAAAAAAAAACAGAATAGGGAAAAGTATTTAGGTGGTACCGTTTGGGTAAACAATAACAGTCTCTTGAAAATTCAAACAAAATAATATAACTGATTGCATGTTGTTATCTCTTCATTTGTTCTGTCATTTAATAAAAAATAAATTAAATAAATTCTGAATACACATTTGATATTAATCAAAGTTTGAAACAACACAATCACTAATAGCGACATCCGTTTCTTCGTCTTTGCATTAAAAATATACTTTATACGCTTTTTCCATTTTGAAACTCAAAACGTATGTAAAGGTGTTCACTGGCACTGAGCGGAAAATATATGAGTAGTCCCTGCGCACGCATAAATCATTACACGTATATCCTGTCTTACTCTTCATGTAGCAATACGTTTTGTTTACCTTCAGCTGTACTTTCGTTTTGTCTATTTTTTTTAAAAGTTGAGCTACTGTTCAAAGGGGCCAGCATGTAGGATATATTTTAATGTAAAGAGTTTTTAATCACAAAACAATTTTCATACTTGATAAAAATAAATCTTTGTTTGTCTTTTCTTTTGTTTTACCTTTTTTCGTACTTGTTAAACAATGTTTTAAGTTAGATATAAACCTCTAAGTCCATTCTGTAAAATATTGAACAGGACTTCGGCCTTCTTTATGTAGCAATACATTTTGTTAACCTTCAGCTGTACTTTCTTTTTGTCTATTTTGTATAAGTTGAGCTAATGTTCAAAGGGGCCAACATATAGGATATATTTTAATGTAAAGAAAGTTTATTCACAAAGCAATTTTTATACTTGATAAAAATAAATCTTTGTGCCTTTTCTATTGTTTTACCTTTTTCGTACTTGTTAAACAATGTTTTAAGTAAGATATAAGCCTCTAACAGTCCATTCTGAAAATATTTTACAGAATGGACTGTTATCCGCTTATATCCCTTACATAAATGTAGGCAAAAGTATGCTATTAAAGCATAAAGAAAGCTTTAAAGAATCTTTTAAATCTTTCATCATAAGTTTCCAATGTCCCTCTTTTTAAACGTACGAATTTCAAAGGGTTGCATAAAATTGTCGTGTAAAATAACATATTAAGGAATATCCATGCAACTTCAGTTTTTTTATGGATATAGAAAAAATATTTTTCATCGTTTTTACCTTTAAAAGAATATTTTTTGTGGATCGAATCAATCTTTTCTTTTAATTCATGCGTTATCAATATCAAGCTAAGGGATTCAATTGAAGTTCGCATAGGATATATTTTAATGTAAAGAAAGTTTATTCACAAAGCAATTTTTATACTTGATAAAAATAAATCTTTGTGCCTTTTCTATTGTTTTACCTTTTTCGTACTTGTTAAACAATGTTTTAAGTAAGATATAAGCCTCTAACAGTCCATTCTGAAAATATTTTACAGAATGGACTGTTATCCGCTTATATCCCTTACATAAATGTAGGCAAAAGTATGCTATTAAAGCATAAAGAAAGCTTTAAAGAATCTTTTAAATCTTTCATCATAAGTTTCCAATGTCCCTCTTTTTAAACGTACGAATTTCAAAGGGTTGCATAAAATTGTCGTGTAAAATAACATATTAAGGAATATCCATGCAACTTCAGTTTTTTTATGGATATAGAAAAAATATTTTTCATCGTTTTTACCTTTAAAAGAATATTTTTTGTGGATCGAATCAATCTTTTCTTTTAATTCATGCGTTATCAATATCAAGCTAAGGGATTCAATTGAAGTTCGCATGAATACGGATTAATTAAGTCGAATTATTCAACAGTTTTGTGGTATATAATGGGATACCGAGTGGACTACACTCAGACCAAGAAGCTAATTTTGAGAGGAAGGTGATGAAAGAGCTAGGTCAAATCCTGTAAGCACAGAAATCCAGAACAATACCCTATCAACCTAGAGGAAAAGTAATGACCGAGCAATTCAACAGAACTCTATTGGGATTAATTTGTACACTAAAGTTGCATCAAAAAGTAAAATCACAAAAATACTGAACTCGGGAAAATCAAATCGGAATGTCCCTAATCATGGCAAAATCAAATGACAAAACACATAAAAAACGAATGGACAACAACTGTCATATTCCTGACTTGGTACAGGCATTTTAAAATGTAGAAAATGGTGGATTAAACCTCTCACTTTTTATGACAGTCTCATCAAATTCCGTTATATTTACAATGATGAGTGAACTAAATAGACATAATGAATAAAATAGTCAAAATATGGGTACAGCAGTCATCATTGTGTAACAATTTTAAAAGAAACAAATTCACAGAACACAAAAGCATCTATCAAATTAAAAACACATGCATTGCTTAGCGTGTCTGACGTCAGAAAATTTATACGTCACATAACTTTGTCGTTCAATGTCTATACAAACAATTAAATAAATTCACATGGGCAAATTATGTTAGCATACGGGGTTAAACATCAAAAGTATGTAAGAATTAACTTCAGAAATAGACAGAGATTTAAATTTAATATTAAAAGATGCAGTCTTAAGAATGTCGTACAAGAATACCTTGAAACATTTGTTGATGGGTGGTACAAAATTTTGTCTCTCGTGTTACCATTTTCAAAAGAAATTTTGGGTTATTAAGCAAATTTTGAAATTGAAAAAGTTATTAAAAGTTACTTATTCAAAAAACCCTCTACATAAGCAAATCAAATCAAACAGTACTTTCAGAACAACAAATTAAAAGATGCAATCTTAATAATGTCATACAAGAATATCTTGAAACATTTTTTTGATAGGTGGTACAATATTTTGTCTCTCCTGTTACCATTTTCAAAAGAAATTTTGGGTTATTAAGAAAAGGTTTAGATAAAATTTTAAGCTTGTTTTACGTAGCCAATTAGATGGTTTTCAAGAGAATAAACTTCTATAAATATTCACTCTGTAAAATAATAGATTTGCCAGTTTTCCAGGTTGTACTGAACAATGCCTCTAAAAATTGTTTTTTAAAGGTTGTAAAGATTACCACCAGTAATGCTAGTCTAAGATAAGCTTTGGATTTCAAATATTTTGGCCACGAGCATCACTGAAGAGACATGTATTGTCGAAATGCGCATCTGGTGCCAGAAAATTGGTACCGTTAATTTTATTACTACAACTGGGTCGATGCCTCTGCTGGTGGACTATTAGTCCCCGAGGGTATCACCGCCCCAGTAGCTAGTACTTCGGTACTGGCATGAAAATACGGATTTTTTGTGTTATTAAAATTTACTGTTACAAAATTATTTAAATTATTATAAATTAAGGAATGTATCTCCCTCATGCAAAAAAGCTCTGATTCCTTTCACGGATTTGGCTTTACTTTTTGGACCTTTTGGATTATAGCTCTTCATCTTTTATATAAACTTTGGATTTCAAATATTTTGGCCACGAGCATCACTGAAGAGACATGTATTGTCGAAATGCGCATCTGGTGCAAGAAAATTGGTACCGTTAATTTTATAGCAATTCATATTGTTCGGCATTTTCTCTTTCAAATAAACCCAACATCAAGTAAATCCCTCATAAGTTAAATTACTTTTACTTTACTTTTACATAACAGGAACGTACGTTTATGATATATCACTATATAAAGTCTATCCTGTTACAGATATCAGTATTGCACCTGCACATGTTTAATTGGGAGGTTAAGACGTTATAACCTTTAGATGGGTTCAAACAACGAAATATTTCATTCGTTTTGCAACTTTATGTTAAGATAAAAAATTTAACGACGTTTCTGTCTACAATTGTCTATCCTGTTACTGTAACCGTAGCAACCTTGCCACAGGATAGACAAATTTCTTCGTTTGCGAATGCTGTTGTGAAATAACTACTCCCTTTGGTTAGGTGATTGTGGTTTTAAACACATTACTGCACTTTGTACATGTATACTGTTGGTAACAGCAGACATGAAAAAAAGTACCCTCTATTTTTTTCACCAAATGTCTTGAAATTATTTTTCTCTATACTGTCGTTCAAGAAACGTGTCGTTTTGAATGTAAAGGTAACTTTGCACTTTTGAAATCAACACAGACTGATTAAATATTCATAGGATGAACAATTTAACGGCTGATTAAAGTAGCGGTAACAGGATGGACATGAACTTCCTGTACGCTGCTTGAATTCAGTTTGAAGATAATATATATTACATATAATGATAAAAAAAAGCTACGATTTTCCGTTAGAGTAATTATGAACGTTCTTAAAAGGTCTCTTTTGCAGCTATCAAGGCGTTCAGAAAATCGGAAAAAAAAATCATTTGAAATGTGTTTTTCTGACAGTGTACGCACACAAATGCCCCCAAAATCTGACTTGAATACATTTCCATCTTATCAAAATAGATGTAAATCGTGTTTATTATTAATGTTCTGATTCATAAATCCGACAAGCTTTCATTTAAACCATTACAACTGAAATTTTCATTAAGAAATAACAAAAATTGCATGAGTACTGAAAATTTGACAATTTTTGAAAATGACCCATACAATTGACAAAATAAGATACTGAGAGAATCTTTTTAAGTACAGAGTCACGTAATAAAAACCAAAGAAACACAAAAAGTCGCATATGAAAAACAAACCAGCAAATATTTAAGATAATATAAACACATTGACGGGATGTATAAGTACCGAGGCACGTTAAATGGAAATCACAGAAAACAATCCAACATAAATAGTAATATTAATAATAGAACAAAGAAAAATGAAAGAACAATATAACACGTTGTTAAGACGATAAACAACGTCAGTACGCACAATCTATACAACGAGACCACCATGTATTATTTGTGAAGACCAACTGGAAGGCACATGCTGTACCACTAGTCAACGCATATAATTGCACTAGACATGAACTGCTTTAAAATCGTAATTGAGGACATGATGTGAAGTTCAACCTCAAATGCAGAAATTTCTATCATGGCTGTAGTTTGATATAGTAAATTGTATAATTTTATTTGCTGAAATTCATAGAAACTACAGATAATCAGTTGCTCTGATATACATACACGTATGTAGTGATAATTATACAAAAGTGAAAACATTATTGTCACTGCATTTTATTCCTCTTAAGTTTAGTTACACGAAACCATTATTTAAAACCTGGACCCCTTCAACTAAGGTGACATATTAAAATAAGTTACACTTGTTGCCCGTTTCTGAATCTTCATTGTTAATGTGTTTATAAAATGTAATTTGTATAGTTTATAATAAAATATTGTTTTAATCAAAACGATTAGAAACGTCACAACATCACCATCATCCAAGGTAGTGATATCGAATCTGATGAGCAACAGCTGGATTCTCCCCCTTTTGAAGAAGAACTGTGAACTCTGCCACAAGAATAACCACCTCATGCACCTAAACCTTCAGATGAAGACCAACCGGGCTCCTGAAACATTGAATAGGAACAAGAAACGCAAACCGGAACCCCAACCTCTACAACAAGAACAAACATACATAATAGTTGTAGCTGATGCGACTGATGATGAACAGCATCTGTTCCACCAAAATACATTCGAACTCTAAATAAAAGCCTTGAAACATAAAAAAAAAGCGTTTGTTTATATGTTTACGGATGATACGAAGGTGAGAAAAGGTGACAGATTCCCAACAAAAACAAAACATTCAACAAGCGTGTGAAAAGATTGGGCGGAAAACAGAAACTGCTGTCCAATGGCTGGGTTGAGGAATTAACCAGTATATAACAATTTGACTACTGGTTATACATATTTATCATGGAAATCCGAATAAAAGATGGGTCACCTTACACCCTATTGATCAAAACGGCAACTTGTACACATGTATACATGTAGAGGATTTCTTCTACCCGTGAATACAAATTAGAAACATTACTTCAAATTAAAACTTTCAATGAAACTCCCCATATACGAAGTGATTTTAGTATTTTTTTTTATTGTCAAACATGTATTTTATTTAAAAGTGGCAATGTCGATAAATCCAACATCAACACATGTAACAAACACCCAATGGAGATTAGGGAATAGCAATATGGGCACCTTTGGTCCTCTTTTCTACCGTCAGTAGAAGCCATCCTTGCCAAAGCGGATCGCCCTTGTTTTATTGTTCAGGATGTACACATACGCAGCCACGTTGATTATATAAATAAACTCATAATCGATAACAGGATTGAGATTTTGAATTTGGTCCGAGACCACAATTGTCGTCCCTTGATTTTCGTTGTTCACAAATATAGTCCCTAGTGTTGACAGTGGGTCATTTGCCATTATTTTTTTTTTACCCCTTCCCAATTTATTTCTCCATGTTTAATGCCTCAAATTGCAAGTATACATATTTATCATGGAAATCTTACAGTGTAAAATTACACTGTAAAGAAATTTGGGTCCAGATTTTAAAGGAAAGTAGTGATTTGGTCCAGCTGAAAAAGGTTTAAAATTAGCACTTCGGAAGCTGTAAAAAGATTTCAAGACGCCCTAAACATAAAATTTTCCATATTTTAAGTTAGAGCCGATGAAGATTTCTATAATTGTGATATATTTTGTCCCAAAAGAAGTACAACACACTGTAAAAGTTTCTTCGAGAAAGCGCAGGTGGGATTTTTTTATTTTCATTATGTTCTAAAAGAAATACACTACGAAATAATTGTGGTCTCGGACCTAGCGCCAAACGGGCAAATTCGTCTATAAAAGACTCACCAGTGACGCTCGAATACAAAAACAAAATCCAAAAAGTTTTGCAAAATTCAGTTTAGGTCATCTATTCTTGAAGTAAAACGCTTAGTATTTCAAAACTTCAAAGTTTTGTAAACAGTGATGTAAACAGTACATTTTATAACTATAACCATGTCAATACTGCACTCGGGGAATGACAACTCCACCAGAAGTGGCATCGATCCAATGATTGTAAATTAACTAATCATCGATACCAGCATTAAAATGTTGCATTTGCACCAGACGCGCGTTTCGTCTACAAAAGACTCATCAGTAACGCTTGTATACAAATAGAGTAAAAAAACAAATAAATCACGAGGATCAAGACCATTGAGAACCAAACATTCCTAAAAGTTTTGCCAAATACAGCAAAGATTATCTATTTCTGAAAAGAAAAGCTTAGAACTTAGATAACTCAAAGTTATGTAAACAGTAAATTTAAAATTATAACCATATTCATGTCAATACAGGAGTGCTAAATACTGGGCTAGCGATACCCTTAGGGAATGTGAAGACGTCTTCACGTAACTTCACGTAATGAACCCTTAAATAACGGCAGCAGTAGTATACCGCTGTTCAAACTCATAAATCCATGGACAAAACTGAGGGAAACGCACTAAATACAAGAGGAGAACAACGACACAACACTACAATGTAACACACACAGAAACGGAACAAGCATCAGAAAAAATCCCACGAGAATAACATATACAACATCAAAACCAAATACATGAATTTGGGATAGACAAGTACCGTGACACGTCTTGTCAAAATGTGAATTTACACTCAAAAATAAGAGAAAACAAACGACGCAACGTTAAACTGTAACACACACAGAAACGAACTATAATATAACAATGGCCATATTCTTGACTTGGTACAGGACATTTTTAAAGGAAAATATGGTGGGTTGAACCTGGTTTTGTGGCATGCAAAACCTCCCTCTTTTATAGCCATGTGAAATATAACATTAAAATGACAACTCAACACCACAGGACTACAATATAAATAAATTGGAGAACACAATTGACAAAGAAACACACGAACAACAGCCAACAAAAGGCAACACGTTTAAAATTTTTATACGCAAGAAGTGCATTTTGTCCACACAAGATCTACTAGTGACGCCAGATACAACAGTTTGAAAGCCGAAACAAGCACAAAGTCAGCATCGAGGACCAAAAGATAAAAAAAGTTGTGCCAAAAAAGGCCAATGTTTTCTGTTAGTGACCAGAACATCCCTATTATTTAGAATAATTTATACTTTTGAAACAGTAAATTTATAAAATTACTATTCAAAAGATATACATGATAAAACTGAAGTATTAACTAATTACAGGAAACAACTGAAATACATTACATAACCAGACATATAAAAGATGCAAGAACCAAATTTACCCTCCAGTTTTATCCAAATTCCGACTTTCATCATGCATGAAATATTGTTCACTGGACTTATACCAACCAACAACCAATTTTACATCTGCTGTCTGAAAAGGCACTATTTGTACTATCATTAGTAGTCTAAAGCCCATCTGGAACGAAACAATTGAAACAATCAATATGATTACTACAGATGCTCCGATTCCTTTGTTAGTTGATTATCAGTTTCTGAAAATATCAGTTGGACAGTAGCCTATATATTAGTTCTATCATTAAAATATGGTATGTTTTCTTTATTCATATAGAAAATGAAAAACATTTAAATAAAGAAATTATTTCTTTGAAATTACCGGTTCGACACACCTGTTAGTGTACTGCAAGTCCCAGAGATAATTGAAGCCCAGTTTCCAATACTATGGTACTGGCACACAAAAGACGGTTCTTGAATGATTGAAATTTTCTGTTTTAAAAAGATTAAACAAAATTTAATTACGGAATATATCTTCTTTCCCTGTAGGTTTACAATAACATCAATATTAATCGTAAAATATATTAACCTGGGAAATATATAGAATATATCTCAAAGCAAAAAAATAAATTGGTTTATGATAAGCGATTATCGTATCAAACATATTTTTACAATAATCTTTTCAATGGCTTATATTTTGATGACGAGAACATATTATGATATTTAAAAACACACACACATCACTACAGAACAGATCAATTTGGCGGCTGATTAATGATTAAATACAACTCGAATACACGGAGTAATATTGAGTAGAAAACGATTTTACAAAGGAGTAAGACCCCTTTTTGGCCCCAAAATATAGCAGTTTTACAAAATTGTAAAAATGTAATATTTTAGCTATTTATTGGAAAGTATAATGCTTCTGCTACATAAATATGGGCGTTTTTTTTACAATACAATGCACATATATCGGGTACTAGCATAATTAAATCATGCTAAATTACTGAAATCTTCACAATTTTAGCATTTTAGGTAAATTTTAGATGGTTTCCGTCTTAAATGAAAGTGGCCGCATTCGTGTTCATTCATAATATTGAAATGTAAGTTGTATTTGATGATAATATATATAACATATATAAGGTTGAGGATGAACACGGATGCGGTCACTTTCATTTTTGACAAAAACCATTTGAAAAGTGACATTTTTTTTTTACATATTTGATAGATTTTTCATATTTAAGCTTGAATCGAAGCGATTTTAATGACTAAATCAGTTAAAATCTTTCACAAAAACTAACCTTGCGTTAGATGAACCTGAAATTTGAGGCCAAAATCGGTCCTACTTCTTTCTGTCGCCGCCATATTGGGATCGTGGTAACTGCAGTCACCGTGTTCAGTCAGTATAACAGCAGTGGGTACTTAAATTTGATGGTAATATACGAAGATGATATTATAAAGCGTGTTGAACAAGTTGACTTCGTCAGTGTCGATAACATAACTAGATGTTCTCGTTAAATACTTCATGTATATATTCTGGGGTTTTAATTTTGCTTTTGTGTTTATTTTCTCTATTCTATATTTTGTCATTATATATCATTAAGAATTAATTATAATCATTGTAATAAATTGTTTGAAATTATACAGCCCTCTTAGGGCGTCCTTGATTGACAATACAAATATTGTTTTGTCTAGTATACAGGTACGTTTTGGACTATTGATTTAATACCAAATCTTGAATCTCATCAAATAAAACTCAAGACTGCGTAAATATACATTCCAAATTTTCAAAATGCTGTAGTTTGTTTAAGGTTTATGACCCCTTCTGTAGCCAATTTTGTGCGAATTTTTCAAACTTCAATTGTATCAAAACTACAGATATAATAATTAATAACAATAGGCAATTCTGTACCTATACCAAGGGGAAACTTGATGCAAAACATCACTTTTTAATGTTTCATTGCATTCAATAAAGAAAAGAGGACTTTGAGGCAAATAAACCAAGATTTTTATAGAAAATCCACAGCCTTTAAGGCAGCAACCATTTGATTTTCTGGGGGGGGGGGGGGGGGGGCTATGGTTTTTTTTGGAAAAAAAAGTTTGTTTCCAGATTTTGGTGAAAAAAATAATTTGTTTTGGACACTGAGAAAAAAAAATTGTTTGTTTCACCCTCAGCTCCCACTGTATGTAATGCTAAAATTGAAAGGAAAAAATTGTTTTCGGTTTGTCGCTAAAAAAATAGATTGTTCTTCGCCGAAGGCGAAAAAAAAAGTTTGCACAGAAAAAAAAACCATAGCCCCCCCCCCAGAAAATCAAATGGTTGCTGCCTAATACCGATATTTATGTTATAAAATTTGAAACATAGATTACTCACTTGTTTTTCTATGATGTGTTAGTGTTTAATTTTTACAAAAAGTTCTAACCAACCTGTAAATTCCAAAATACCTCGTGCTGAGTCACGTGTGCTGAGTCACTAAAGACGAGCGCACACTAAAAGGTGTACTTGATTTGGTCCATATTTTTATTTGTTTTAACCAATAACTACATTAATAAACTTATTTTAAGGAAATCAATGCTAGCACTGCATGCAATAATCATATATCTATCAGTCATCAAATTGCCAAATATGAGAGTTCAAGGATAAAGGCTGTGGATTTTCTATAAAATTTCCATATGTTTCGCATCGAATCAACACAAGGGTACATAATTCTTAAATGTATGTCAGAAAAGCTTTTCTATTAAACTGCTAGTACTTCTTGATTATGCCGATTGGAAGTACATAAACTATTAGTTCATTAATCCAGAAGCCTCTCCGAACCTGTCAGCGGGCATGATCCCTCCAGTGACCGTTCTGGTCAATCACTAGGATTTTCATGAAATAAACGCATTAAGTTTATGATTTGACAGACTTAATTGTTGGCTATTAAGGCGTTTATTTTAGGCTGCTTTGACTCACCAACTAATTGGATGTTATTTGGTTTCCTTACAAAAATAGTGTCCAAACATATCATTTTTTGTAGATCTATTTGGACACAAGTCAATGCAATGACAATTAAGTTGGAAACGAAATGGAAACAAAGTGTGAATCGAACTTCATAATAATTTTCAAATTTTATGACAACATTGACTATAGATAGATCTATTATAAAAAGAACTATAGCAAGTGAAAACATAATTTTTACGAATACAGTCAATGGTTTTGATCTTTATATAATTATATATCAAAGATACAAGGCTTATTATTTTATACATATACTATAGTAAATGTGCAAGAACCACCAGTTATTGAAGCTTTGTTCATAATATTGAGTTAAAGACTCTGCTCCTTCGACAATCTGACTTCAATATCACGACCGTAACCGAGGAGAAAGATATAGATTTAGAGGTTAGTTCTTATCCATTTGAAGCGGAATGGAAAACCCCCCAAGGGTGACTGGGGAATAGAAATATGGTCACTTGGTCTTCTCCCGACCGGCAGTAAAACGCTTGCCGAAGTGGGGCGTCCGTTTGGCTGTGCGGGATGTATCAAGTTCGCAGTCACGTCCGGTCAGAAGGGGGACGTTAAATCCGATGCCTCGTGTAAGGAGAGTGCCACGCTCTTTGCACGTTAAGAACCCTTGCAACAACTCTTTGAGGGGTCCGTAGGTGGCCTGTTGCAAGGCAAAATTTTTGTCCCTATCCAATATACCCTCATTTTCCAGTGGCAGTCCAAATTTCTCCGACCATCATCCTAGATGGCCTCTATTACAACAACCTACCTATTGTATTTATTGTTAACTTGTTCTCGTCCTGAATATGCATGAAATATTTGCCACTGGACGTTAAGCAACCAACAATCAATCAATCGGAATGGAAAATTCCAGTTGATGAGGTTATAGATAGTGTCCTCCCGCTTACTATCTGTTGCCTCATTGATGTACAAGCTTATCTAAAGCATACGGACCACATTAGCAACGGTTTTAAACATACAAGGGGTTGATCTTTGGAATTGTCAGGTTTCTAGACTTTTTATAGACATTTACATTGCGATGTCACGTAACTGACAATTTCAAAAGATAGACGGTCCTAATGCATTTCGTATGCTTTTGATCAGTTTGTAGTTTTTGATATCTTAAATATCCGTAATGCTACCTTATTATTTTCAAATCGGCTGTGCAACATTCCTGCAAACAGACATGGTTCATCTGTCACTGCTGGAAAAAGACGGCAATTTGGACTGAGCTTACCTATGTAAAGATCTAAGCTTTTAACTAGTTAGTTAACTTCATCTAGACGCTCATACATGCATGATTCATTTATTTCTTCTTTACCCCACTCATTATAAAATATTGTATAGTATTCAATACCTTTATTGACGGTAATTTATGGTATAAATGCGTCCAGTTTAGGTTTACCCTTTTGAACGGGACGTCCGAAGTCGAGCATAACCATACAGGAAAGTTTGTTTTGAATACCCCTAATGGTTTTATAATAACAACACTGTGGAGAATAGAAATATGGTCACTACAGGTCTTCTCCCGATCGGCAGTAAAATCCTTGCCAAGCTGGGAGTCGGTTTGTTTGTGCGGGATGAATCAAGTACGTAGCCACGTCCAGTCCGAATGGGCACGTTAGATCTGAGGCCTCGTATGTCCTGTCAAAAGTCATGAATATGGCAGTTGTAATCTTGTAGTTCCTTTCTGTGTATGTTGCATTGTCGTTTGTTATCGTTGCACTTGCGTGTTTTATTGTTTCGTTATTTGTTATTTTCTTATTATCGCTGTTTTCTTATGACGGTTAATGTGTTTCCCACGGTGTGGTTTGTAATCCGTAATTGTTTTCTCTCAATCGAATTGCGACTTTTAAATGCTACCTCGGACTCTAACATTTCTCCTGCCTTGTGAAATATGTTGCTCTGAAACATCTCTTATGCGTGACATACTGTGATTGTGTGAAGTACGCTACCTTCAATTAATTGCAACTCATATTACATGTCACTGTAAATATTGTGAAATGGTTACACATAACAAACAAAAGAGTAACAGGTCACTGCAAGTATTGTGAAATGTGCTACCTTCAATTAATTGCTACTCATATTACATGTCACTGTAAACATTGTGAAATGGTTACACATAACAAACAAAAGAGTCCCAGGTCACTGCAAGTATTATGAAATACGCTACCTTCAATTAATTGCTACTGATATAACTTGTAAAGATATCTCATAGCCAATGGGACAATTGTCGGCTTGGGTCCTGACACCGCATAGGGTTAACCATGGGGTTTTACCATATTAATGTTTCCTCTATTTTTCAGATATAGAAGCAATGACCATGTACATCATCAAATTTAGGGGCAGCAGACTAGAATGGAACAGGTTCTTGGAGACTACCAATCCGGCACCAGGGCAATATAATTTCTACAAGCTGAAACTCAAGTTAGATAGTTTGGAGCAGACAAAGGAGATGGTGGCAGTGATAGAGGGGATGGGGGTTGAGTTCCTCCTCATTCACCCCGACCCCTATCCCTCTCCTGAAGAGGAAAGAGAAAGGAGGGAGGAGAAAGATCAGAGGAGAAGAAGATAATACAGGGAGAAGGCTAAGCTGCACCGGAAGAGAAAGGAGGCAGAGAGGAGGCGCCGAGACTCTGCCTAAACCTCTCTGCCTGAACCTCATTTCATTGTTTTAGTACATTACAAATTACTTTGATTTTGTTTGCTTTTTAAGTTTATATTTTTTTACCAGTGTAGGTTTCTTTGTTTATTATATGTATTTACATTTTTATTGTTGTTTTATTTTATGTATGATATGTTTTTATTTTTTTTCCATTTTTTTGGGTTACACATAACAAACAAAAGAGTTACAGGTATATATTATTTATTTCTATGTACAGGTATATATATATTATTTATTTGAAATATACGTATAATACAACATGGTACAGATATATACAAGCAAAAGATACCCCGGTCCAGCCTGACCCCTATCAGGGATAGGAATAGGCTTATGCGTAGCATCACCGTGAAGTACCACCACAGCAGTGCACTCTTGAACATGGCACTCGCTGCATGGTAGTACACGGTAACCCCCACTCATAGGCCTATCTCTACCTCTATACATGCAGAATAAATAAGTAAAACTATATACAGATATATACAAGCAAAAGATACCCAGGTCCAGCCTGAGCCCTATGAGGGATAGGGATAGGCTTATGCGTAGCATCACCGTGAAGTACCACCACAGCAGTGCACTCTTGAACATGGCACTCGCTGCATGGTAGTACACGGTAACCCCCACTCATAGGCCTATCTCTACCTCTATACATGCAGAATAAATAAGTAAAACTATATACAGATATATACAAGCAAAAGATACCCAGGTCCAGCCTGAGCCCTATCAGGGATAGGGATAGGCTTATGCGTAGCATCACCGTGAAGTACCACCACAGCAGTGCACTCTTGAACATGGCACTCGCTGCATGGTAGTACACGGTAACACCCACTCATAGGCCTATCTCTACCTCTATACATGCAGAATAAATAAGTAAAACTATATACAGATATATACAAGCAAAAGATACCCCGGTCCAGCCTGACCCCTAACAGGGATAGGGATAGGCTTATGCGTAGCATCACCGTGAAGTACCACCACAGCAGTGCACTCTTCAACATGGCACTCGCTGCATAGTAGAACACGATAACCCCCACTCATAGGCCTATCTCTAACCCTATACATGCAGAATAAATAAGTAAAACTATATACAGATATATACACAAGGCAACGACAATGTACAAGATATATACAAGCAAAAGATACCCCGGTCCACCCTGCCCACCCTGCCCGCCTTTAACAGGGTTAGGGATAGGCTTATGCGTAGCATCACCGTGAAGTACCACCACAGCAGTGCACTCTTCAACATGGCACTCGCTGCATAGTAGAACACGATTACCCCACTCATAGGCCTATCTCTAACCCTATACATGCAGAATAAATAAGTAAAACTATATACAGATATATACACAAGGCAACGACAATGTACAAGATATATACAAGCAAAAGATACCCCGGTCCACCCTGCCCACCCTGCCCGCCTTTAACAGGGTTAGGGATAGGATTATGCATAGCATCACCGTGAAGTACCACCACAGCAGTGCACTCTTCAACATGGCACTCGCTGCATAGTAGAACACGATAACCCCCACTCATAGGCCTATCTCTAACCCTATACATGCAGAATAAATAAGTAAAACTATATACAGATATATACACAAGGCAACGACAATGTACAAGATATATACAAGCAAAAGATACCCCGGTCCACCCTGCCCACCCTGCCCGCCTTTAACAGGGTTAGGGATAGGCTTATGCGTAGCATCACCGTGAAGTACCACCACAGCAGTGCACTCTTCAACATGGCACTCGCTGCATAGTAGAACACGATAACCCCCACTCATAGGCCTATCTCTAACCCTATACATGCAGAAAAAATAAGTAAAACTATATACAGATATATACAACAGATATACACCTGGTCGGTGTCTCTATCACTAATAAAAAAAAAAATCCCCTAACCCACTCCTTATTGGTCGGTGTCTCTATCACTGGTCGGTGTCTCTATCACTAATAAAAAAAAAAAAATCCCCGTTCCCACTCCCTATTGGTGGGTGTCTATATCACTGGTCGGTGTCTCTATCACTAATAATAAAAAAAAATTCCCGTTCCCACTCCCTATTGGTCGGTGTCTTTATCACTGGTCGGTGTCTCTATCACGAATAAAAAAAAAAATCTCAGTCCAACAGTCCCTCATTCCATTTACTAAATCTCGGTGCCTTCTTCTTCTTCTTCTTCTTCTTCTTCTTCTTCTTCTTCTTCTTCTTCTTCTTCTTCTTCTTCTTCTGTCTCGTGTCCTCAGCTGGCCTTCCCGTCTGCAAAAATCAAGATACCTTTAGCCAAGGCATTGATAATGTCCCCCCCCCCTTATATATTTTATGCGTAGCATTTTCACGGGCTATGCCTGTGGTTTATGGGTAGCATTTTCACAGTTTCTTCGGCTGCGTATGTTTTCATCGTGTATAATTTTCTGCCCGATCTTGTGTGTTTTATCGAAGGTCCGAGTGACTGAGTTTACTAATTAAAGTACTTACCTCTACCTTACTCCTCTCTACAACCAGCTCCTCTAGATTCTGCTCTCTCTCCGCCCGAGAGGGGAACACACCGCTGCCTCCGGCCATCGGCTCGTCCTGCTGTTGTCCTTTTGCTGCTGCATCCTGAAATTTGATAGTGAAATTTAAAATAACATTAAGTAACATTTTCACAAAAAAAGAATCATGTTCACGGGAATAATATATTTGTTGCGACTAGTAAGCTAATTTACCTTGAAGGCCTGTCAAAGTTTGTCCAGGACAGCATGACGGCTCTCCACTCGCAGTGACTGGTCGTAGTACTTGTCGGCAGTCGCTACATTGTGCGCCATGTGCTTGGCCAGCTACATGGCTTCCTCCCGGGTGGCCCCGCTCTCTCTGAGGGTGCTAACCGCCACCTTCCTGTTCCGACTGGCGGTTAGGGTTGTCTTCTTCATCCCCTCTCCCTCGCAGAATCTATCCCATTCTGTCTGGACCAGCTTACTCATTGCCTGTAATAAAAATCACACTGACATTATGACCTCAACGAATAATACATAATACGACCGATAGCAGACCGCGAAATAAAAACACCGTCATTTACAATGTTCAAACACATAATGTATGTCTTATGTAAATATACGTACCAAGGGCGTAAGGAATTCTCCCTTGCCCGTCAGGAACAAGTAAGGCTGGGGCTTCTCTGGTGGGTTGACTGGTAGGCTCAGGTGTGTCGCGTACACCTGCAGGAGTCCAAGGAGGTCAGCAGCTATCCTCACATGGCAGATCTTGCCAGAGCGCGCCTCCTTGTGCTCGAACACCTGTAAGAGAGGGATTGATATTAATACGATAGACAGTAATACTTAATCACCTGTAAGAGAGAGATTGATATTAATACGATACACAGTAATATAATTACTTAACACTTAATACCGATAACTTATAATTTATTGTGATTTACCTCGATCTCGATATCAGTCCCATCTACTGCTACAGCCGCCAGGACATCCGCCCGCCTCAAGTGGGTTATGTCCCCAGCCCTCTTGGCGTTACTCAAGAGTAACTGGAGACATAAGATGTTCCGGGCGTCCATCTTCTCTGCCCTGGACAGCTGCTCTCCTCTCTCTGCCTTCTCGATCACTGTCCTGGCTCTGGTGGGTCGTTTTCCGTCCAGGTACTTGGCTATCTGCGCTGGCTCCAGATCCAGAATGTCTTCGCCACGCCCGTGGCTCGCCACCTTGGCGATGAGGACATCCTCCTTCAGGCTCTTGCTCACCGTCTTCATTGTCTCGGAGAGCGTGGTGAGCTGGTCTGCAAGGAGACACAGATGGCGGAGCCAAGTACCCTTTCCTGCAAGGAACTGCAGGAACCCAGTCAAGCTGTGGAGGTATACCCGAAGGGTAGCAGGCTTCACTCTGAAAAAGAAAAAGAGGAAATAACTGACACTGCATTACGTATGCGTAACATTTTCACATGTATACTTACAAGTTTCACGTATGCGTAACACTTTCACATGTATACTTAAAAGTTTCACGTATGCGTAACATTTTCACATGTATACTTACAAGTTTCACGTATGCGTAACATTTTCACATGTATACTTACAAGTTTCACGTATGGGTAACATTTTCACATGGCGTGCAACATTCCCCCCAAACACAACGTAAAGGCTTACAGAGTATGATTGACTTACCTGTCTTCTTGGAGGTGGCGGTTGACCTCACCGTCCAAGGTCCCGATCTTCTCCAGATCCAGGAGCGCCTGCCTCGTCAGCCCTGTGGGCAACCAAAACTTCACAGCCGTCAAGTGGCTCTGTGTGGTGGTAGCCTTGCGGGCTATCCCACACGCTCTGTCGGTCATCGTCTTTCTGAAAGGGAAAACAACATTTGTATATATATGCATTTCTTATGCGCAACATTTTCACATATATACTTAAAAGTTTCACGTATGCGTAACACTTTCACATGTATACTTACAAGTTTCACGTATGCGTAACATTTTCACATGTATACTTACAAGTCTTGGGTCGTCAGCGACGTAAAAGGCCGGCCGTACCCCAATTCTTTCCCACTGACAATCATACCACGTCATATTTCAATGTATTTTTTTTCTCTAAAAACGCAATCAAAGGTACCAAAATACAAACTCACCGTCTTAAGGTGCACATCCATGCGGATGGTATTTGTCCCGCACAGACCACACTCAAGACGGCCACCGTAGGTCCTGTTGCCTTGGTCGCGGGGTCTGCCCTTCGTCTTCACAGGCACCGCCTCGGCGTCAGGGTGACACACCGTCATGTGACGTCTCAGGTTGACCACCGCAGCAGTACACCCTTCAATTTGGCACTCCCTGCGTGGTCGTTTCTGAAAATAAATAAAACAAAAACATTTATGTGTAACATTTTCACATGACGGGTAGCAATTGTCAGAAAAATACACAAGTCTGTCCACCGAATAAAGTTTCTTGAGGGGTTCGATATGTTTTACACTGATAGCCCTTAAGGGTATATATAGTATATAATAAAAAAATATATTAACATAAAACTCACCGTGTCACCCTTATACACCTTCGTGGCGGCTCTCCTCGTCCTTCTACGAACTGGCTCGTCAGTTGGCTGTGGGTCATCAGCTTCAGTGTCAGACCCTGACTCCTCCGCTGGCACGTCAGCAGCAACAGCTGGAACCTCAGTTCTACGAACTGGCTCGTCAGCTTCATCAGTGTCAGACTCCGACTCCTCCGCTGGCACGTCAGCAGCAACAGCTGGAACATCAGTTCCAGCGGAACTGGCCTCAAACTCCGCAATAGTGCGGGCGACAAACCCCTTGGCCGAAGAATCTGCAAGAAAAGTGCGAGTTATAAGTAACATTCACAAAATTTGTTTTTTCTCGGGCCGCCTTGTTTTTTCCTGCGGCTTCCCTCTGTCTCCAGCCGTTAACCCGCGGCTCTCGCTAATTTTTTTTTTCACATTCAATTAATTTTCAAATCTAATCCGTCCTACAAATGTGACAACCGCGTTCACAGTAAGTCAAGTTAACGATTGTTAAACTTACCTAACAGGTCCTTCTCCTCATTTGAAACCTCCTTCCTCTTCTTGGCAGGAGGTGCCTCCTCGTCCGAAGGACATTCTACCGCTGTAAAAGGAAATAGTCAACTTTCAATATTACTTGTAACATTTTCACACCTAAAAATATATTTTCATAATTTGATATATTTTCATGCCTGTCACTTCGATGTCTAATGATAAACTTACCGCTGTCGTCCGATGAGTAGTCATCAGCGCTGGGTGGCGGGACATACTGGTCACAGGAGTCCTCCCCTGATGACATGTCTGTTGACTCTGTAAAAAAAATATTTGCCATGTACATCTACAGTATTCACCATTATGCGTAGCATTATCACAATTACGCGTAGCATTATCACAATCATATAGAACAGAAAAAAAACCCAAAAAACAAAAAACAAATACAGTATTCACCATTATGCGTAGCATTATCACAATTACGCGTACCATTATCACAATCATATAGAACAGAAAAAACAAAAAACAAAAAACAAATACAGTATTCACCATTATGCGTAGCATTATCACAATTACATATCCTGCTTCTCCTGTACGATGTCAGCTGCCTCTGGGAAAAACACCATAGACTTCCTCCTGGACGATCTCCTCTCCCCTAAACTGGCGAACCTTCGGGGCTGGGCAAGCTGCTGGCGCCGGCGACTTCTTGAAACCCTTCAACATCTTGCTCTGCTGCGCCAGCAGGTTCCCAAGGAAGGATACACCCTTCCTCTCTTCCTTCTCGTCCAGCTTGGACCATTCCAGGTCCAAGTCCTGCAATCCTGTAAGAACAAGTATCAGAAAATTATACACGATGAAAACATGCACAGCCGAAGAAACTGTGAAAATGCTACCCATAAACCACAGGCATAGCCCGTGAAAATGCTACGCATAAAAGATATAAGGCAGGAAACATTGGGGCCGATATCTAAATACAATGTACCTACCAGAGTCAGTCCTCAAGGTACGCCTCCTGTACCGCGTCCCTCAGCTGGCTGGTCCTGGTCTCCTTCCGCGTTGGGGTCGGTGTGACCCTGGTCTCCTCCTTCCGCGTTGGGGTCGCCATGACCCTGGTCTCCTCCTTCCGCGTTGGGGTCATGCCCTCCTTCCGCGTTGGGGTCGGTGTGACCCTGGTCTCCTCCTCCACCATGTCCTCTTCTGTAAAAAATGAAAGGAAAGATTAGCAAGGCATGTTCACGTACTTAACAGTGATAATGATTGACAGTGTTGGCTAATATCTAAATACAAGGTACTCACCGGTGACAGGCTCTGTCTTGGGCACTATCGGGTCAATAGGGACCGCCTGGAACAAGACGGGGTCGGCCGTGCCAGCGTCCACCTCCACCTTGAGGTCAATAGGGACCTCCATCCTCTGGCCGGCTCCCGGGTAGTTACCTGAAATATATAATGTGTGAATACATTGCACAACAGTTCTCTATGAAGTTTGCATTACCTGAAAAAAAATAATGTGTGAATACATAGCACAGTAGTTCCCCATGAAGACTTGAAAGTAAAGATTTAACATAGCAGGTAAAGGTACTCACCTATAGAAAGGTAACTGTCTGTCCAAGCCTGGACGCGGTTGGCTGCACCGCCGACTCTCAGGCTTGCCCGTCCCAGTCCTGCCCGCAACTGCCTCTTCCCCAGAAACAGGCTCCTAGAATGCCTGATACGCAGCGAGTCCTGTCCTGCCGTGCCCACCACGCTGCCTCCTGTCGAATCCTCTGCTGGTCCATGCTTCTGGCGTCCTGGACGCGGGCCAGCCACTAAGGCTCACTAGGCAGTGGGATGTTCACTCCGGGGGAAACCCACTTCAGCTCCTTCCACACACCATCCCGAAGAATGGTGTGCTTCCGGGCCACCCTACTGGTCTCATGGTGATCCTTAATGATCACCCTGCTAGATTCTTCCATTAAAACCTGCAATGTAAATGTTATGTGTAAGATTGGAGAATATCCGCCCGCTGCCTCTCGATGAAAAATCCTCGGACATACAAATTTCTCCCCGCTGAAATTATTTTTTCCCCGGCTAATCGTACTACCCGCGGCCGCCCGCTAAAACCTCTTCCGCGGATCCTCGATGAAATGAAATGTAAACGTTATGTGTAACATTATCGCTGATTTTCAAAAGTGTGGACCGATTTCAACAAGTAACAGATCGATACTTATAACCCTACTCACCATCCTGCTTGTTGTCAGCTCCGGCTCAAAAGTGGGCTTCCCCGTGGGCTTCTCCGTGGGCTTCTCCGTGGTCGGGATCCCCAGGTCCTCAGCTGTGACATGTGCATCTTAGTCGGCCGCCACTCGCATCCGGACCTCTGGATATTGGCTACGGGTACATCCCGCACCACTACCTTCGGCACACCATCTTGAAAGATGATGTGCTTCGGGCCTGTCCCACTCGTCAGTCCCGTGGAGGGGTCCTCTATTATCTGCAATATGACCGTTATGTGTAACATTTTCACTGAATGATTAATTTAAATGTGAAATATTCACTGATGAAATTTGTTTTCCCCTGGTCGTCGCAAGAGGCTGCGGTAGCCCGCTAAAAGATCTTGCGATGTACCTCGTAGAAAAATCCTCGGACGTGAACATTTCTTCCCGATGAAAAATATTTTTTTTACCCCTGCTAGTCGCAAGACCCGCGGTCGCCTGCTAAAAACCAAAGGCCGCGATTAATGAAATTTTCCACCGCTGCTTGTAGCAGGGGACGGACCATATCTACCCGCGCCTCGTACAGGCAGAAAGGGAAAGGCCGCGACCGACGAAACTGTCCGCCGCTGCTTGAAGCAGGGACGGACCATATCTACCCGTGCCTCGTATAGGCAGAAAGGGAAAGGCCGCAACCGATGAAACTGTCCGCCGCTGCTTGAAGCAGGGACGAACCAGATATACCCGCCCCTTGTACCAGCGGAAAGGGAAAGGCAGAGGCCTCGATCAATGAAACTGTCAGCCACTGCTTGTAGCGGGGGGGGGGGGGGGGAGGGGGAGGGGGAGGTGGACAATTTGTATCCGCGGATCCTACCCGCAGATAGGGACAAACAACAACAATTATAACGATACTTTAATAAGAAAAAACATATATACATTGGTAACAAGAATAAGAGGGAAATGGAAAAGGCCGCGGTTAAAGAAGCTGTCCGGCGACCGGTACTTTCTAGAGGTCGACGGACATTTTCATGGGGAATTTTTTTTTATTGTTGACGGAAACCCAGAAAAAACGACTCTTTTTGTTTTGTATCTAAGTGCTTTTTACAGGCGTCCCCCCAAAAAAGGCAACAAATATCCATTTCGATATCGTGCTTCCTTTGGGGCTCGAACCTGCGCGTAAAATTTTTATGTGTAACATTTTCACAACCAAAGTACCCTGTGGGGTATGTATGAGGGGTAACATTTTCACAGGTACCCCATGTCGCGAAAAAAATCCGATTTACTCACCAGCGGACGCCCCCTGTCCACTCTATTGCCATCCTCCACCATTCTATCCACATTTGATGCTTGATGGCTCATCTTCACGGTACTAACAATACACACTCGTTGTTTACAAATAGTGTGTTTAAGCCTAGTTTAAGCTGCCTATATATACTAAAATGGTATGTCACGTGAATATCAGACTCCAACCTTTCTCATAAAAACACTTGTAACTTTCTCAGTTTTAAAGATATTTCTTAAAGTTAGGGCTCATTTTGTTCGCAATTGAATTACCCGTCCGGTCCATTTAAAATATGTTCGTAATTATTTATAGGGTCGTCATAAAGAGGGCAGATACAGTCAAAAAAATTATGTGTAACATTTTCACAGTTAAACTCTTTTCCCCTGCTCGTCGCAAGAGGCCGCGGTAGCCCGCTAAAAGATCTTGCGATGTACCTCGTAGAAAAATCCTCGGACGTGAACATTTCTTCCCGATGAAAAATAATTATTTTTTACCCCTGCTAGTCGTCAGACCCGCGGTCGCCCGCTAAAAGCCAAAGGCCGCGATTAATGAAACTTTCCACCACTGCTTGTAGCTTAGGGTAGGGTTAGGGTTAGGGTTAGGGTTACAGATACATGTAACATTTTCACAGAAGGTAAGACCGGTGCTTTTTTACTTTTTAGTGTGGATTGCCTGAGACCTCGTACTAATGTACATCGCTCGGGCAGGCAGCAATCAGTATTGGCAATTCCTATCCACGCCTTTCTCGTTAAAGGTTCCCGAATAAAATGACACAACTCCTATCCGGTCACGGCCTGCAAGAAGACTACGCGCAAATATTACCGGCGCCTTTCTCTTTATCCGTCGCCAAATGAAATAACGAACTCTTATGGGGAACATTTTTACATCCCTATGCGGAACCCTTTACAAGACAGCAAGAGGGAAGGCCGTTTTAATTTTTTTGTGTAATGGGTTTCGGGCTTTGAACAACGGGGTATTTTCTAAACCCATAAGGCCTACGTAGTCCTCGATTGGCAGAGGCCTGGCAACAGCCGTTACTCCTCGGTACATGGGGGTGGGATGTCACTGTTTGCAAATCGACCAAGTCCCAAAGTAGCCTTTTCACCCTTGACTCAGGGCTGCATTTAAACACGATCGAAAATCATGGAAAGGTGCCGGAGAAGGTAGTAGAAGAGAGAAGGGGTTGTTCTACTCACCGTGGGCGTCGCTTGTCGCACGTGTACAGGGGCCTAGCCTTTGTAGTTACAATGGGTACAATCAAAATCACGTGATGGATATACACACACCGGTAGTAACAGTCGAGCAGACCGCTTGAAAGGTAAGTAGTCGTATTTACTTGTTTATATCAATAAAATTTAATAAATAAGGTAGTGCACCGAATGTAGGATACTATCTAGTTTTGAAATACACAATTATCCTTGCTGGAAAGCGTGTAGTTAATGCGAACACTTTGACACAGTTCCAAAATAACACCGTCGAAGTGTTTGCAATAACTGCACGCTTTCTAGCAAAAACAATTGTGTATTTTAAAACTACATACTATCCGACATTCGGTGTGCCAACTTATTAATCAAAATTTAATTGATATAAACAAGAAAATGCAACTACTAACCTTTCAAGCGGCGAGTTCGACTGTAACTTCCGGTGTGTGTATATCCATCACGTGATTTTGATTGTACCCCTTGAGTTAAGGATATACGGGGATCGCCGAGAAAGTTGACACGGCACCCGATACACCAGGCTATCCGATCGTGAACTGTTCCCGAAGTCGAGAGCTACCGATGCTTCTTTCCAGTTTTCCCGTCCGTGAACAGACTAAGTTTCTGCGAGTTTCTAAGTTTTATGCGTAACATTAGCATACAGGACTTTTAAGGAAGGTATACTACTATTGCTTTTTTTTTTATAGATAGAGCACCACGCTATATCCAAGTTAAGAACCCTTGCAACAACTCATTGAGGGATCTGTAGGTGGCCTGTTATAAAGGAATAAGTAGGTGGCCTGTTACATTGTATAAAGGAATAAGTAGGTTGCCTGTTATAAAGGAATAATTTCTGTCCCTATCCAATTTATCCCAACTTTTCAGTGGTCTGAATTTCACCGACTGTCACCCCTCCCGGTTTGTGTTACACAACCTACAGAACCTCACTATTGTATGTGTTGTTAATCTGTTCGCATCTTTAAAATGCGTGAAGTATTTGCCACTGCACGGTTACTACCATCAATCATTCTTAAGGGTTGGTCTGAAATAATAGGTCCATATTTTACTGATCTCGCCGAACAATGACGATGAAAAATTTTGTCCTGCTTTTTTAAGTTGTAATATCTTTTCTGTCCTGCTTTATTTTATTAGTTTATCCTGCATTTATTTGCATAAATTGTCATCATGCATTTTTATTTGGTAAAGTGTCTTATCGTGCGTTTTTTTTAACTTAAAACTCCTGTTCTGCATATTTCTTCAATTTTTATTCTAGCCCCCCCCCCCCCCCCCCCCTTCTTCCCCCACATAAAAATCAAATGGTAGCTTTCTTACAGCTCCAAAAACAATGTTCATATGTATTTAATTCTGGATGATGAGGTGGCTGAAACTTGTGAAATTCCACTTAATTAAAACTAATTGTAAGGTGGGCTTCGGTTAATCGTCCATGGTGAAAGCCACAGTTGTCCGTTACTAATGTATCTCCTCTCTGACATTGAACAGCTTGTTATTATTTGTCTCTTGTACTGCTTCCAAGAAAAGGGAAAATATATTTTATCCATTTACTATATTGAAGTAATCTACACCCAGAGTAAAAGATATTAATGAAAGTTGCATTTGAAGCCTTCCTTTGAAATTCGACTGCTTTAAGAACAGTCACATTACTGAATAACTGAACTTTCATCAAAGCAATAGATTGTTATTGAATTAGTGTATTATTTCTAAATAAGCATAATTACGTGCCAAGTTTCATTCTGTGCACGATTCTTTTGGATATATATATATTTTTTCTTGGTAATTAATACTTTTTAGAATTAATGAAATCATACTGTCAGATACCTGTCTGGTGTAAATAATGTCAACAACTTTCCGCCCCTTCATTACATAAGCACTAACTGAAGGCTTTCTGTATTTATAGTAAGATGATGCCAATATAACATTATGAGTTCCAATATTGGCAGGTCTTCCTCCAACAGGTTTGTCCATTTGGGTTCCATAACTGTGTTTTTTTTAAACGTTGTTATTTGCTACACTTACAGTTCTCCCGATATTTCTTAGTGATATCTTTCAATAATTTGATGTTAAGTTTCAATGAGCAGCTCTTTTTCATTTTGAAAATATTTACCAAGTCAGGAATATGACAGTTCTTGTCCATTCGTTTTTGATGCGTTTTGTTATTTGATTTTGCCATGTGATTATGGACTTTCCGAATTGATTTTCAGTATTTTTGTGATTTTACTTTTTTTTTATACTAGTATTGTTTATAAATTAAAGAAAAGGTTCGTTTTAAGCATTTGTATAATTATGCGAGGAGTACCAACATTGTGTCAAAAATTTCAATCTGGATTCAAGCCAGACTACTGTTAATTAATCAATCAAAACAAATCATAAAATTATCAGTAATATGGAGAGTGGGAGGGATGTAAGGTTTGTATTTTGTGATGTAGATCTTTTGATAAAGTTGGCATAAAGGACTTTTATTTAAACTTGAACACTCTGGCTTAAATGATCAGCTTTTACCTTGAATAGAAAGTTATCGTTCAGACCGTCAGAAAGATAGTTTCAGAAGGCTTTTCATCAACTCTTAAAAGTGTTCATGCAGGTGTCCCACAGGGATCACTTTTTGGACCCTTTTTGTTTCTCATTAATATACAAAATTTAGTCCTGGTATCTATGATGAGTTTATTTATAGTAAAAGACATTCCTAATGATTTTAGACTTTTTGTAGATAAAACTCATCATAGATACCAGGATAGACGACAACTCTTCATTTGTTATAGTAGACGATTATCATGCTGTAGCAGCTGCTTCTTTGACTGATGAATTAGATGTTATCTCAAATTGGGCAAATTCATGAAATGTTCAATTTAATTCAAAGAAAGCTAAAAATATTGTACTTTCTAGAAAAGAAACGGAACATCCATTCTTCTTTTTTAAATAAATGGCGAAAGGTTGAGAAAATAAATAATCTCTGTCATCGTGGGATAATATGTCAGTCATCAGCCTCATTGAACACACATATTGATATATTTTATAAAAAAGTTGCTCCTATATAGTGCTTCGTCAAGTTATTATATAAGTACTCATACGTCTTTATTATGCTTTTATTAGACCTATGTTTGAGCAATTGCTCCAAGCACGAGTCTGAGGTGCTAGAATAATTACAGGACTACGGCGAAATCCCTCTAGACAAAACTTTGTATTGTATTAGGATAAGAAGCTATGGAGAATAGACGAAATAATATTCCATAAAATATGAAATGGGATAACACATGCATATAAATACCTATACAATTAAGTTAGTCTAGCCATTTTCCCGAGACAAATCCCTTATACCTTGAAAAATGAAAAAAAAACCCACTTTTCATCCGCCTTTTGCTAGAAATAGTTCCTTTTTAGCTCACCTGGCCCGAAGGGCCAAGTGAGCTTTTCCCATCACTTTGCGTCCGGCGTCCGTCGTCGTTAACTTTTACAAAAATCTTCTCCTCTGAAACTACTAAGCCAAATTAATCCAAACTTGGCCACACTCATCATTGGGGTATCTAGTTTAAAAAATGTGTCCGGTGACCCGGCCAACCAACCAAGATGGCCGCCATGGCTTAAAATAGAACATAGGGGTAAAATGCAGCAAAGCATTTAGAGCAAATCTGACATGGGGTAAAACTGTTTTTCAGGTCAAGATCTATCTGTCCTGAAATTTTCAGATAAATCGGACAACTGGTTGTTGAGTTGCTGCCCCTGAATTTGTAATTTTAAAGAAATTTTGCCGTTATTGGTTATTATCTTGAATACTATTATAGATAGAGATAAACTGTAATCAGCAATTATGTTCAGCAAAGTAAGATCTACAAAAAAGATGACTAAAATAAGCAGTTGACCCCTTAAGGAGTTATTGCCCTTTATAGTCATTTTTTACCAATTTTTGTGATCTTCAAAAATTTTCTCCTCTGAAACTACTAGACAAAATTTAACCAAACTAAGCCAAAATTATTATTAGGGTATCTATTTTAAAAAATGTGTGCAGTGACCCAGCCAACCAACCAAGATGGCTGGCATGGCTAAAAATAGAACATAAGGTTAAAATGTAGATTTTGGCTTATAACTCTGAAACCAAAGCATTTATAGCAAATTTGACAAGCGGTGAAATGGTTTATCAAGTCAATATCTATCTGCCCTGAAATTTGCAGATGAATTGTACAATTGGTTGTTGGGTTGATGCCCCCCAATTGGTAATTTTTAAAGAAATTTGGCCTTTTTGGTTATTATTTTGAATACTGTTATAGATAGAGATAACCATAAACAGCAATAATGTTCAGCAAAGTAAGATCTACAAATAATTCAACATGAACAAAATGGTCAGTTGACCCCTCAAGGAGTTATTGCCCTTTATAGTCAGTTTTGAACAATTTTCATTAATTTGGTAAATTTTTGTAAATTTTTACAAAATATTTTCCTCTGTAACGGAAGGGCTAAGTTTATTATAGATAGAGAAAACTGTAAGTAGCAAGAATGTTCAGTAAAGTAAGATCTACAAACACATCACCATCACCAAAACACAATTTTTTCATGAATCCATTTGTGTAATTTGTTTAAATGCACATATACCAAGGTGAGCGACACAGGCTCTAGTTAACATTTTCAGTGCTTTGTATGTAATTGAAACAGTAAAACTACCAAATAACTATGCAAAGAAAAACTGTAAGATTAAAACAAGTTTTCTTTAATTGTAAAAGAATTTTACCATGGTACAACTTCAGGCCAAAATTGTGGCTTCATTTTAGTCATTCTCCAAATATCCCTGCTGATTTTGTTTTTCTTTGTTACGTGAAACAATATTGATAACACACAATACCAATAATAACATTAACATAACGACTTTAATTTAAGTACATAAACATTACATCTTTGGCATTTTTTTTGTTCACTGTATCAAAATGTTCAGCTTACACAGTTGGTATTAATTTTTTAACATTTTTAGTACTTTCTATGTAATTGAAACAGTAAAACTACCAAAATAACTGCAGAAAAACCTTTCAGATTGAAACAAGTTTCCTTTATTTGAAGATGGACTTTTAAATGGTACATCTTCTGACCCAAATTCTGTCTTAATTAAGTCCCAATATCCTCTGCTGAATTTGTTCTTTTTTGTTACTCCAAAAAAATGTTGGTTATACACAATGACAATAATATGTTAATTAATTTTAGTTATGATGATATTTCTTATTTACTTTTTTTGTAATAATTTGACAATTAATACCCCCCCCCCTTTTTTCCAAAAAAAGAGAGAAAAAACACATAAACGACTCATCAAATTGTGTTAAATGTTATACAATTGAATACAAAACCTTTTTTTTTTAACACATTAAAGTTTTTTTGTATAACATATGTAGATATTGCAAAATAATAAACTTCTAAATATTTATTCTAAACTTACATTCTAAACCTTATTATTGTCGAAAAATGATCTCAACGCAAGCAAGGGATTGTTTGCTGTAACTTTTGATCCAATTCTGCAGAGAAGTGTAACTTCCAGATGGTGATCCTGCAGAATTCACCAAAACTGAGCCATTGCTGCCTGTCTTGTAAAACATTATCAGATTCTTGGAGAATGCAATCGGCGGTGAAATAAATTTAGCATTTCCGAGATGATAGATGTGCTCAATACATTGGAAATGTTGGACTAAACTGATTGAAGCACCATCATTTCCGGCTATTCCTTTCAAAAAATGTATTAGGCTTGAGTTCCTTTTGGACAGCCAATCTATAAACATAATTCGTTTTAACAGTTTGACATTTATTCTACATTTACTACGGGTTTTCATTTATACATGTAAAATGTTAATCGTAATAATCAGATAATGTCTATTGGAACTGCGCTGCATGGCTTTTTTGGCGTTTTAATTGTTTTACAACAGAGCTTGCTTTGCGATGCGAGCCATACAAATCATTACGATTGTCCTTAATGTCCTTAATTCAAATCCATCTTGTCTTTGAATGACAGTGGTCTCACTGCTAATCGATACATATCTTAATATCCTCACTTGACACTTTAAATATAAAAAGATGTGGTATGTTTGCCAATGAGACTACTCTTCAAAAGAGACAAAATGACACAGCAATTAACAACTATAGGTAACCGTTTATCAATTTATTTATTTGTCTTCAGAATTTATTATTTTTCAGAAATTTATTATATATCATAATTCTTTTATTATAAACAATAAATTTAATAGCTTTTAGGTTTAAAGTTTTCAAGAAGTGATCATTCTTGTATTATTGACAGTGTGGAAGAATCGTCGAACACCAACTTATTTTGTGATCGTCAATGCCTTTGAAAGTTTAACCATATCCCCCTCTTTAAAAATACTGCTGTCAAGAGCAAAAACAACAGTATTCACACACTATGTGAGGCTGGTCACCAGGTCTTTTTTGTTTTTTTGGTTGGCGGCTTCAAAAGTTTGCTTTCCAAATTCATGGTGGATATTACATAAATATTTGGAATATGGTGTTAGGTTCCCTCTTTGAATGAATTCATCGATTATACTTCTTCTGATCGCTTTTCCCTTCTATAGAAATTACGCGTTTGATGGTATTGTGATGGTATTGTTCGCACAGTACAGGACATGCTTTTTACAACTGCATTTTCTTCTTGAAGCCATCTTAAAAATATTGATAATTTATTTGTTTAATCAACGGAAGATAAGATATGCTATCGGGTTTAAAATTCGAAATAATAGGATTTTTTATAAAGGCACGACATCACTATAACATTCGGCTTAGACAATTGTTATGATATTGTAATTATTATGTTATTTATGTTGGCCTAATTTGTGTTGTATGGCCTGATAGTTGTTTACCAAATAATCTTATAACTGTGCAGTTTAGGAATCACTGGAACATTCACAGAATGATTGGAACTTTCTAGAATGATCCTTATAAACGATGCGTAATTTAAACTTCTACGTTATTCCAGAAACTTCCGTTGTAACTTTCCAGGATTTTCCACAATGTTCCATTATAGAGTGTTCTAGAATTTTCCATGACAACACTATATATACAGACACTAAAGTTAAACTCTGATAATTAAACTTGGACATAGACATTGATAGACATTAGTATTCACAGCATTTGGATTGACACTTTTATTCTACAAACAACATCATACTGGATTGTGACATTAGTAGTGAACGTAATATTCAAATTGGATTCCGAAAGATTTCCGGATACAGATAAAGATAACAGATTGGACTCATATTTTGACAGTTAAGTTAACAGTAATATTTGTGTAATACCTTTTGTAAACTTTTGTATATTAAATATTGTTAAATTTTACTATTGATTTGTGTCTTTTGTTGGCTACAATTTAAAGGCGATTTCTGGCCGTAACAGAAATTGGGGGCTCGTCCGGGATCTTAAAAAATATTTTATTCAAAATTTGTTTAGTATTTTTATTATAACTAGCCAACAAAATTCTACAAAATGGCATTTGATGCTGGTAAATTTTTGAAAACGCCAGACCTGGAGAGTTTTGATAATTTAAAGAAAGAGGAATTAGTGTTGCTTGCTAAAGAACTGAAATTAGTTTTTAAAGTATCTATGAGAAAACAAATTATAAAAAATTTGGTTATAGACAAATTAGTTGACGCAGAAATTTTAGGTGAAGAGGCTCTTGAACTTAAGGTCGAAAATATTGACGCCTTTAAATTAAAACAGCTTGAATTAGAACATGAACTCAAACTAAAAGAATTGGAAATGAAGGAGATAGAGAAAAGAAAAGAAGATGAATTTAAATTAAAACAAGCAGAACTGGAAATGAAGGAAAGGTTGGAAATAGAGAGAAAAGAAAAAGAAGATGAATTTAAATTAAAAGAACTGGAAATGAAGGAGAGGGAGAAAATAAAAGAAGATGAATTAAAATCAAAAGAACTTGAAATGAGAGAAAGGCTAGAGATGGAAAAACTGAAAATTGAAATGGTCAAAGAAGAAAGCAACACTAAAGTCCAGTCGAAATCAGATTATTTTGATGCAGCAAAAAATATACGTTTGGTTCCGAAATTTTGTGAAAAAACAGTTGATAAATATTTTCCACAGTTTGAGAAAATTGCTAATAATTTGAAATGGCCAATGCCGTATTGGACTACGATGCTGCAAAGTGTTTTTGAGGGTAAGGCAGCTGAAATATACTCCGCACTTCCATCAGAAAAAAGTTCTGATTATGACACTGTGAAACAGGAAATTTTGAAAGCCTATGAGCTAGTACCAGAAGCATATAGACAGAAATTTAGATCTTATAAAAAGTTTGATTCGCAAACCTATGTGGAATTTGCTCGGGAAAAAGAAGATCTATTTGATAAATGGCTTACTTCAAAGAAAACAAAAAACAATTTTGATCAACTAAGACAATTGATGTTATTAGAAGAGTTTAAACAATGTGTTCATTCAGAATTAAAAACACATTTAGAAGACAAAACTGTTGAGTCAATACATGATGCGGCTGTAATTTCAGATAATTATACTCTTTCACATAAAAGAAGTTTCAAGAGTCAAAATGTTAATACTTCCAGTGGAAATTACAAAAATCAAAGCACTGAGCGTACTGATAGTAAGCCTGTTCCACAGAATAAGAGTCAGTCCAGTTATAATATGTCTAGTCCAAAATTTGATACTTTTGAGAAGAAGTCACTGACTTGTGCTTATTGTAAGAAGATTGGTCACCTGATGGCTGATTGTTTTAGACTCCAGAAGAAGAATGAACGAGATAATAAGCCGAAGACCAGTGCTTGTACGACACCTTATATTACCAGTACATTGGAATGTCCTGCGAGTCAGGCTTTTAAGTCCAGTTTTTGTGATTATATGGAGGAATATAAACCCTTTATGTCTGATGGATTTGTTGCTATTGTTGATGATACCACTCTTCAGCCTATTAAAATTTTACGGGACACTGGAGCTTCTCAGTCTTTATTGTTAGAAGGTGTGTTGCCTTTGTCCGAGAAGACTTCTGTTGGTGCCTCCGTTTTGTTACAAGGTGTAGAGTTGGGTTGTATAGATGTTCCTCTCCATCGTATTTATCTGAAGTCAGATTTGATAACTGGACCAGTTATTGTAGGTGTTCGTCCTAATCTCCCTGTGGAGGGTGTTACCTTATTGCTAGGAAATGATCTAGCTAGGAACAAAGTGGTTGCTGAACCAATTGTTACCAGTGAACCGGTGGTGGATGTTAAATCACCTGAAGATGATGCTGAATTGTATCCAGCTTGTGTTGTTACTAGGGCGATGGCTAGAAAACAACAAAATGAGAATTTGCAAGAAGACAAGTTTGATTACATGGACCTTTCTGACACTTTTATAGCTGATATTGAAGATCCTGGTAACTCAGAAAAGGCTATTATAAAACCACCTAGTGTTAACAAAAATGTTATTATGCCATGGCCAGATGTAAACAGCCATTCATTAGACCGAAATAATTTACTCGAAGAACAACATAAAGACCCTGAGGTTCTTCAGCTCAGCCAGAGGGCTCAACCACAGGAGGAAGCAGACAAAGTGGCCGAATGCTATTACCATCAGGACAGAATTTTAATGAGGAAGTGGAGGCCTCCTGATGCTACCCCAGAGGAGGAATGGAGAGTGCTATACCAAGTGGTGGTGCCTAAAGTTTATAGACAAGAAATTATTGGTCTTGCCCATGACACCCCCTTGGCTGGACACTTAGGTATAAGGAAGACTTGCCTTAAGATCTTGCAGCATTTTTACTGGCCTAAACTTAGAAATGATGTTGCAGAATACTGCAAATCATGTCATATATGCCAGGTTGTTGGTAAACCTAACCAGAAAATACCACCAGCACCACTTCTGCCTATTCCAGCCTTTGACGAACCTTTCAGCAGAGTTCTAATTGACTGTGTTGGACCTTTACCAAAGACCAAAACTGGAAATGCATATTTATTGACAATCATGTGTACATCTACCCGCTTTCCTGAAGCTATTCCGCTCAGAAATATCAAGACACCTACTATCGTCAAAGCTTTGATCAAATTTTTCACATTAGTAGGACTTCCTAAGTCTATACAGTCCGACCAGGGATCAAATTTCATGTCAGGTTTATTTCAGCAAGTCGTGTACCAGTTAGGGATTGCTCAGTATAGATCAAGTGCGTACCATCCAGAATCTCAAGGTGCCTTAGAACGTTTTCATCAAACATTGAAGAACATGATTAGAACTTTTTGTCTTCAATTTGATGGAGACTGGGATGATGGAGTTCACTTTCTACTTTTTGCAGTCCGAGAGGCTGTTCAAGAATCCCTTGGATTTAGTCCCTTTGAGTTGGTATTTGGTCATACTGTAAGGGGACCGTTAAAATTGATTAAGGAAAAGTGGCTTACTGAACATACTGACTTGAATCTTTTAGACTATGTATCTAGATTTAAAGAAAAATTGTATACTGCTTGTCAAATTGCTCAGAAAAACTTAAAAAATGTACAGAACAAGATGAAAATTTTGTATGATAAAGATGCCAGGGATAGAGTTTTTGAGCCTGGTGATAAGGTACTTGTATTTTTGCCAGTCCCTGGACATCCTTTACAGGCTAAAGATTGTGGTCCTTATACAATAGAGAATAAAATTAATGATTTGAATTATATTGTAAAAACTCCAGGTCGGCGCAAAGAAAATAGAGTGTGTCATATTAATATGTTAAAACCATATTTTGAGCGTACTAATGTACTATGTGATAGTAAACCAGTTGCCACTTTAGGCATGGTTAACTTTGAGAACAATCATGACAAACCAGATGTAATTGAACCAACTTTTAGTTGTAAAACTATGGAAGAGACAGTTAGATTGAAAAATTCAGAAATTTTGTCAAATTTAGATTCAAAACTTGCACATCTGTCTTTTGATCGTAGAGAAGAAATAAAAACTTTGGTATTTTCTTTTAAAAATCTTTTTCCAGATGTGCCAAACAAAACCACTGCTGTTTGTCATGATGTTGATGTCGGAGATGCTTCTCCAATTAAGCAACATCCTTACAGGCTCAATCCACTCAAACTTGAAGTTATGAGAAAAGAAATTAAATATATGCTTGACAATGATATTATTGAGCCGAGTAACAGTGAATGGAGCTCTCCTTGTCTCCTTGTGCCAAAACCAGATAAAACTTTTCGTTTCGTGACTGATTTCAGAAAAGTAAATTCAGTCTCAAAATCTGATTCCTATCCGATTCCAAGGATAGACGATTGTATTGACAATATTGGTCAAGCAAAATTTGTGAGCAAATTTGATTTATTGAAAGGTTATTGGCAAGTTCCATTGACACAGAGAGCTCGTGAAATATCAGCTTTTGTTACACCAGATGGCTTATTTCAATATACTGTAATGCCATTTGGCATGAAAAGTGCACCAGCTACATTTCAAAGAATGATCAATAATGTTATAAAAGATTTAAACTGTTGTTATGCTTATATTGATGATCTAATTGTATGTAGTGATAGCTGGGAACAGCATTTAACACATTTGTATGATACTTTTGATAGATTGTCACAATCAAATTTGACTGTTAATCTTGGTAAAAGTGAATTTTGTCAGGCCACTGTTGATTATTTAGGGCATACAGTTGGCCAAGGTCAAGTGAAACCTATTATGGCTATTTCCAAATTTCCACCTCCTACAAATAGAAAACAACTTATGAGATATTTAGGCATGATAGGATTTTACAGGAAATTCTGTTCAAATTTTGCTACTGTTGTTCAACCATTGACTCATCTTTTACGAAAAGATTCTAAATTTATCTGGAGTGAAAATTGTCAAAACGCTTTTGAAAATAGCAAATCACTTTTAATTAATAGTCCAGTTCTGATTACTCCAGACTTTGAAAAACAATTTAAACTTGCTGTTGATGCAAGCTATGTAGGAATAGGAGCTGTTTTATATCAAGAGACAGATGATAATGTTGAAAAACCTATATCATATTTTTCTAAGAAATTAGATAAACATCAGAAAAATTATTCAACTATTGAAAAAGAGTGTTTTGCAATGTTGTCAGCACTTCAACATTTTGATGTATATTTAAATCCCACTGTATATCCTATTCTTGTTTATACTGATCATAATCCTCTCACCTTCATGCATAAAATGAGAAACAAGAATCAGAGGTTGACTAGGTGGAGTTTATTGTTACAGGAATATGATGTAATTGTAAAACATATTAAGGGTAAAGATAATGTAATAGCTGATGCTTTATCTAGAGCTTATTAAATCACTTTGTATGTATTATGTATTTTTGTTCATATTATTCATGATAAGTTTTTGTTACACTAAAACTTCTTTTAAGGGGGGAGGTGTTATGATATTGTAATTATTATGTTATTTATGTTGGCCTAATTTGTGTTGTATGGCCTGATAGTTGTTTACCAAATAATCTTATAACTGTGCAGTTTAGGAATCACTGGAACATTCACAGAATGATTGGAACTTTCTAGAATGATCCTTATAAACGATGCGTAATTTAAACTTCTACGTTATTCCAGAAACTTCCGTTGTAACTTTCCAGGATTTTCCACAATGTTCCATTATAGAGTGTTCTAGAATTTTCCATGACAACACTATATATACAGACACTAAAGTTAAACTCTGATAATTAAACTTGGACATAGACATTGATAGACATTAGTATTCACAGCATTTGGATTGACACTTTTATTCTACAAACAACATCATACTGGATTGTGACATTAGTAGTGAACGTAATATTCAAATTGGATTCCGAAAGATTTCCGGATACAGATAAAGATAACAGATTGGACTCATATTTTGACAGTTAAGTTAACAGTAATATTTGTGTAATACCTTTTGTAAACTTTTGTATATTAAATATTGTTAAATTTTACTATTGATTTGTGTCTTTTGTTGGCTACAATTTAAAGGCGATTTCTGGCCGTAACACAATACATATTGACTATACGGAAGAAAATATGTCATATTCTATAGGACTTCAATATCAAAATAGTGTAGCTTTTATTATTTCATGTGATTCGTATAAACAACATGTATATATCTATATGAAATCATATATTTACCTACAGTAAAGTTATACGTTTGTCTTATACTCATTCGATGTAACAATGATGTGTACAATTTTTTTTAAGATGCTTTGGGAACCCCTCTTTTTCTGAAAGTGATTAACCATATGACCATTGGTAATCCTTCACTTGTATTCATACTTTTAATTCATCATATCAATATTAAATGTCGATAAATCGGTTAAAGGAATAAATATACTTACTAGATAATATTTATACCACAATGTTTCCGATGAATGTGGACAATAGTGGCTTACCATATAAAAACATAAGTAGGTGATCTATTTTGCAAGATCATCATTGATGAGTCAGTTCATTGATCATGTGCACATCGAGATTTAACAAAATGGTGGTATATAATACAAAGAAGAAGTACGTTTGATGATAATTTTTTCCCCTCGCATTTGCATTATATTTAACAATTTAACACCGATTAATGGTGAACATTACAAAGATACTTACTTTCGGTTCTTGTACATTCTCTTTGGCGTCTATCTGGGTATTGAAATTGTTCGAAAAAGACGTTTTTATAGAGAGCAAGTTCTCAGGTTTGCCGCCAATGCACGGGTAACATGCGTATCAATGATTTGTATGCTTTATTTTTAATATCAAATGAAATATCCAGTAGTTCAAGGACAAATTTACCCTTCTATAGAGGTATAAACCCCATATCAAGGTATAATCACCGTACAGAGGGTTTGTTCCAAACCTGTTAAGTATTGAAAGGCAAGTAACGTATCAAAAACAATTTGATAAGAATAAGAAAAAAGTTAAACATGTCGAGAAATGGGGAAATCCAATATTTCACTTACTAAGTTTTTCAAGCATCACAATTCATTGTTCAATAGTTAGATAAGCCATTTGAAACAACTATAAATTGAATGGGATTTTTGCTTGTCTGCAAATTGTAAATTGTATGTTGACGTACTAACCTATTGCGTATCATATCATAATTTGTTATCTAATGTTTATAGCCTGTCTTTAACTCTATTAAGCTAACAGCATTTCTGGAAGTTTGTGATAATAGTCATAACACAAAAACATTTGTTTTGTTTAGCCAGGATATATATATAAAAAAAAAACTTAAAGCTACAAACCTACTTACAGCCATGTCTATTGATCGCTGGTTAATAGTTGTCTCATCGGCAATCATACTTTAGTTTCTGGGGTAACTATCAAATACAGTCCCATGTACTTTTTTCTTTCTTTATTTATTTACCAATTGCTTTTTTTTTTTTTTTATTTCTAAATACAATACATATAACTTCTTCAGTATTACAATTTCCCATTTTCATTCTCCTTTTTTTTTTATGACTTCCATATTTGCGAGGCTTATTTATTGGCCTTTAACATTTTTCAACTTTTCTTGCTCTTACTTTTTTGTATTTTTCTGTGATGATGAAGGTGGTGATGATAATGATGATATGTGTGTCAGTTTTGTAATGTTCTCCTACAGCAGTCCTCTCCTAATTCCTGTAACAGTTTATTCATGTAATGGATAACTGCGTCCAGGAATACAGGGCTGCTATAGGTATATTTAATAACAGAAAAAAACGATGTGGACCTTCATCCAATTTACACATAGCTTCCTATCTAGACATATTTATAATCAACTTACGTTGCAGTCTCCTCATCTTCAATCTCTCTGTTTTACAAACAATTAATCCAAGATCAAACATTATTTTTCTGTTGTACGTACTTCATTTTCTCCTTATTATTGGAAATGTTGAAACAAATCCTGGTCCAAGTTTTCGTAATGAATCGAACGCACCGTCGATGAATGAAACACAACCACAAGAAAATTTTATATCCATTTGTAGTCTCAACATAAGATCCGTGAGAAATAAACTAAAATTTCTAAATAATTTTTGTGATGAATTTGATATTATTACGCTATCGGAAACACACTTAGATCCCAACATTGCTGACGCCGATATAAAACTTGATTCCTTCTCTTCAAATATAGTCCGAAAAGATAGAAATAGCTTTGGTGGTGGTCTACTCATTTATGTCAAAGATGGTATCGGACTTAGTCGAATAAATGCACTCGAAACGAAAGAAGACGAATCCCTTTTTGTCAATATCCATGCTAAAGGTCAAAGCTTCCTATTGTGTCACACTTACCGATCGCCTAATTCAGATAATAACTACTGGACACGATTAAATCATGCAATTGGGATGGGTTTGCAGGTCAATGAGAGGATGGTAATAACGGGCGATTTGAACTCTGACTTACTTACTACGCATAATAACAAACTGATTGACACATTAAATTTGTTCAATTTAACCAATGTTATTGAATTACCTACTAGAGTAACGGACCATAGTAGTACTCTGTTAGATCCGATTATTATTAGTGACTCTATGTCATGTTCCTTTTCAAATGTTCTAAAAACTCCATCTGCAATTAGTGATCATGATGCACCTGTTGCATTTCTCGAATGTCCAATGTCCGATTTTAAATCTTTTAAAAGAGAAGTATGGCTATACGATCGGGCTGATAAAGCCAAATTTGCTGAGAAATTAGACGAAATAGACTGGAATACTATGCTTCCCGAAAGTAAAACCACTAATGAGATGTGTGAATGTTTTACAATAGAATTTTTGAAAATAGCTAAAAAATGCATTCCTACTAAAATAGTAACAGTACGACATAATGACAAACACTGGTTCAATAATGACATAAGACGTGAAATTCGAATCCGAGACAGATTAAGAAAAAAAGCGATTAAATATAATTGTGAAAATAATATTATGAAGTACAAAAAACAACGAAATAAGGTAAATAATATGAAAAAAATCGCCAAAGAAAATTTTGAAACAAATTTGGACTGTCTAATATCAAAACAACCCTCAAACTCAAAAACGTATTGGAAATTAATGAAAACGTTAATTAAATCCAAAAAAGGTTCAGAAACCATACCCCCTCTCCAAAATATTATAAATGATAATGAACTGAATGATACTGTATATGAAGATGAGGAGAAATGTAATTTGTTGAACAAATATTTTAGTATGATTTCAAAATTAGATGAGGATCATGTTGATTTGCCCGAATTTGATACAAAAACTAATAGTAAGTTTTCAGATATTCAAGTAAATATAAAAGAAATAATAGATATTATTCAGATATTAGATCCAAACAAAGCATCTGGTCCTGATGTGATCAGTCATAAGATGCTAAAACTGTGTCCAGAAAAGGTAGCAGTTCCACTCCATATTATATTTAATAAATCCTTAAGAGAGGGAATATACCCAACTAGCTGGAAGATAGCAAATCTGATACCCATTTTCAAAAAGGGAGATTCATCCTTGCCATCAAATTATAGACCGATATCCTTAATTAGTTGTGTAGGAAAAGTTATGGAAAGAGTAGTGTTTAAGCACTTATACAATCATTTAAAAGCTAATAAATTAATTTATGAGTATCAATCAGGATTCCTCCCTAAAAATTCAACTGTTCATCAACTCTTAGAAATATATAATTGCATATTAAACTCTTTGGAAAAAAAAAGATATAAATTGTTTTGTATTCTGTGACTTCTCTAAAGCTTTTGACAAAGTTTGGCATAGGGGTCTTATATATAAAATGAAAGCTTATGGTGTTGACGGAAACGTATTGAATTGGTTTCAGGATTATCTACACGACAGAAAACAGAGAGTAGTATTAAATAACTCGTCTTCTTCCTTCTGTAATGTCTCAGCTGGTGTCCCCCAGGGATCAGTTCTGGGCCCTCTTCTCTTTGTCTTATATATTAATGATATTGCTGATAAGCTTACTTCACTGTGTCGGCTATTTGCTGACGACACATCATTCAACTATTCTGGTAACGATGGAGAACAGATTAGATCTGTTATTGATCGCGACTTGAAAGAGCTGGATGTTTGGTCTTCTAAATGGCTTATGTCATTCAACCCAGATAAAACCGAAATTATGATTTTTTCAAATATTGAGACTCCAGACCTCAGCTTTTCCTTAAATGGTAAAAATATACCTTTAAGTACATCTCATAAGCACCTGGGAGTTAATTTCAGTAGTGACGCAAAATGGAACAATCATATTGAAAGTATAATTACAAGTGTAAAGAAACACTTAAATGTTTTACGTAAACTTAAATATCGATTATCTCGAAATAATTTAGAAAAACTATACTTAGTTTTTATTAGACCCATTTTCGAATATGCCACGGAAGTGTGGGATAATTGTGGAATAGGCTACTCAAATAAATTAGAAAATTTACAATTGGAGGCCGCAAGAATAGTAACAGGTCTACCAATATTTACAAAAACTGAAACTTTATATTCTGAGGTTGGCTGGGAATCTCTTTTTGAAAGAAGAAGAAGAAAATTACAGATGTTTTATAACATGAACCAAAAGCATGCACCAGAATATCTATGTAATCTTGTACTTGTACAAAGTACAACCAACTACCCGTTGCGAAATGGTCAAGATATTATTGTTCCATTTTGTAGACTTTCCCTTACTACTGAATCGTTTATTCCCTCTACTATACGTGAATGGAATAAACTTGATCCAAAAATTCGCAGTGTCGACTCTATTTCTAAATTTAAGAAAGAATTAAAAAACGATAGTCTATTATGTAAAATTGAAACGTTTTATTTGTACGGCCCAAGGAAATTAAATATTATCTTAACGCAATTGCGATGTTCCGCTTCATCCTTAAACAATGACCTATTTAGAGCTAACATTATAAATGATCCCTCTTGTCATTGTGGGTCCGATATTGAGGATGTCTACCATTACTTTTTCGTTTGCCCAAAATACACATTATGTAGGAAAAACTTATTCGATAACCTTAACTGGCTATCTGAAAACTTTGTTTTAGATACAAAACTATTAATTTGCGGACACTTGGAACTTTCGAACGAACAAAATATTCAAATTTTCAAACATGTTCAGAATTACATAAAAAGGTCAAACAGATTTCTTATGCCTTGATAGAGCGTTATTATTGCTGACACAGGACGTCATCGTTGCCATCAATCCACAAGTCATCGTCACAGAAGTATACGATTTTTCAAACTTTCTTTTTCCTTTTTTACTTTGTCTCCTCTTTGTTCACCTATGAAAGCTAGTATTATATTGTATAAACTGTTTGTTTTATATGCATGTCCATTATATTATACTATTATTGTAACTTTATATTGTATTATGGAGAAGACTTCATAAGTATGATTTACTTGTGTCTAATCCATTTTGCTTTAATTCAGCAAATAAAATATGTTAAAACTAAAAACAATTTGGCTCTTTGAATATTATAATTATGCAAAGTACTAGTAGCTGAATAGTACGTTACACCAAATCCATGTAAGCTTCTCAATATCCAGTAGCTCAAGGACAAATTTACCCTTCTATAGAGGTATAAACCCCATATCAAGGTATAATCACCGTACAGAGGGTTTGTTCCAAACCTGTTAAGTATTGAAAGGCAAGTAACGTGTCAAAAACAATTTGGCTCTTTGAATATTATAATTATGCAAAGTACTAGTAGCTGAATAGTACGTTACACCAAATCCATGTAAGCTTCTCAATATCCAGTAGTTCAAGGACAAATTTACCCTTCTATAGAGGTATAAACCCCAGTATAATCACAGTACAGAGGGTTTGTTCCAAATCTGTTAAGAATTGAAAGGCAAGGTAACGTGTCAAAAATAATTTGCCTTTGCATATTATAATTATGCAAAGTACTAGCAGCTGAATCGTTCGTTACACCAAATCCATGTAAGCTTCTCTTGGTCCTCACATTCTTCTACAAAGAATGGGCATATTATATATCATTTAAGAATATGTAAACAATGCAATTGCTAATCGTAATACTTAAATTCTCTCTCGCCATGCTCGTCCGAATTTAAATGATTTCTTTACTAAAATCCTTGGTAAAATAAATAAAACAAAACTCTAGGTATAGGTTTAGTTGCTCGCAGTAACTTCTCTTTTCTAGTAACCAATTTTTAATAACATAAACCAACATATTATAAGTACAACCACAATTGTCCAATACATTTAAATGGACTAAAATAAAACTTGATATTATAGTCATAAACATTATTATGTGACTATAAACTGCAAACTGTCGTAGTTACTGTGAGAACTTTCGATGGAATGATACCTACACATTTTCTACATATAATATAAAGGAACCTCACCTTTGAAACCCCAAGTCTTAATGAAAAGAAATTTAATAAATAAAACTAAGAGTAAATGACACTCATTTGTAAAGATAATAGAAAATATATACAGTTCTTAGTAAAATCATTACAAATCCAAAGAGTAGAAGTACCGATTATAAAATTGTAAAACTTCGTTCACATTAGGGAGCTACCATTTGATTTTTATGGGGGTGGGGGTGGGGGGCTAGGGTGAAAAATTTTGTCCTGCATTTTTTTTTTAGCTGTAATCTCTGTCCTGCCTTTTTATTTTTCACTCTGTTCGGTCCTGCCTTTTTTTTTTAGTTTATCCTGACTTTTTTTTACCTAAATTGTCGTCCTGACTTTTTTTTTGCAAGTGTCTCATCCTGCCTTTTTTTTTTACTCAAAACTCCTGTCCTGCCTATTTTTTTCAAATTTCATCCTAGCCCCCCATAAAAATCAAATGGTAGCTCCCTTAGACCCATTGTGATATTGGTCAACAAATCTTAATTCAAAATTCAAGCTAAAAAGGTTGCCGTTTTAGGGCATTATCGAACCTTCTGTTTCTGTATTATTTTGAGGATGTCTTCATACAGGTACTTCTTAGAATGAAAAAAAAGTATTCAGCAATATCCTTTAATTTTACTTCCCGTTTTATAAATATGTTCTCTCACTAAATAATTCAAAACTTTGTGGCTATGTTGAGCGCATCTCTCTCATCGAACTAGAGATAAAGGAAATAACTTTGGTTTGTCATACTTATTAAAGAAGTCTTTTTTTTCGTCTTTTTGCGAGTTGGATGTTGGAACTTTTGTACCATCTACACGCACACTGTGGTAAGATGCATTGTCCATGACCAATACTTTTTGGTGGCAAAGCGGGAACTAGATTTTTCGCAAACTATTGTTCAAATACTTTACAATCATTTATGTGTGGTAATCTCGTCCATATGTGCTCATAACCTTAAATACTAAATCGCATCCTTTAAAAAAAAAACTTTTTAAAACTTGCATGTAACACAACAAATATCTGGCCTTTACCTAGAGGTATTTTTTCTATTTTTCGATTCACCAGACTGGTCCATTGAAGATATGAAGTACAAATGGTGTCCACCCATGCCTCATACAAATAAATAGGTGTGTACCCTTTTTCTTGTATTTTTCAAATTAATTGTTCTTAAAAATTTGATACGTTTGTTTATGATGTCTTTTCTTTCCACAAGACCTTTTGTATTATTATCATTTCTTTTATATATTTGAATCCTATTCCATGTAAGGTTTTTATCATCTTGTACTTGGATAAAACACGATTATGGTCTTTCTTCAAAAGATTTTTCAGTGTTTTTAATGTACCACATCCATTTCATCGAATTAGCTTATGAGCAGTAGTCTTTATCAAGTCTTTGCCAAATTGGTCACGCGTATCCCTTTTTGGTGAAAGTTTTGAATTTAGATTTTCTCTTGGCCTATTCATTATTTTTTAATACAACTTTAACTTATCTTTAAACATTTGGCAGTTCTTTTTGTGATTTTATTCCTGGAATTGAGCTCCTCATTTTCACTCTGCATAAAAAAAATGTTTTTTTTTCAGAATATCCTTTTTTTTTAAATTTTGGTTGGCATTGTAAATCCTTTCTTTAAATTTAGGTAGGCGAGACAATTGATAACAACAAAAAAATGAAAAACTTTCTATAGCCATTAAGGTTTTTTTTTAATGTAACAATTTGTTACTTAAAAAAAAACAACATTTTTTTTAAAAATTAATTGCCTCTAAGATGAGCATTTTGCACATTAATAAATAACTTTATGTATATTAATAGTCTGTGTTTTAATAAAACTTTTCAGAGACTCTAAGTCTTGTTTATATGAATATCAAAATGCTAATAGCATGAAAAGCTTGTGCATATTGAGTTTACTAATAAAATTATATAAATCAATTATCAAAACTATAAAGTCATGATCATTTCCATTGGTGTTTTTTAATATTTAAATGTACAAAACCACATAGCACAAAAAAATCCATTAAAAACACATGCATGTTGTTTTTGTTTTGATTGGAAGGCCGTTACACTACTTATACGTACTCCATCAGGTAATCAATACTTCAGAAAATTAAATTAACAAAGCGACCTGATAGGAAACAATTTTTTATATATTGCCAAATATTCTGAAATTATAGTCAAAAGTTCGTACATATCAAATATTAACATACATCGATGAAAAAATGTTGTAAAAAGGAATTTTTAAGATTGTTTCCGGCAAATATATAGAGATCAAATGGACAATAAGAATAGAACTACAATGCATACAATAGGGAAAGAGTTACTCTCCGTGTAGACTATTATGCAAACAATACTAATGGGAAAAGTGATTCAATTGACCATGATGTTGCTATAAAATCCCATTGTATTTACTTTAACAATATACAACTTAGTTAATGGTTTCGATTGTTTTCTTATTTTAAAAAAATTAGATATTTATTTTAAATAATTGATACATACTTTGATTTCAAAATAAGGCCTTCGAATAGGTTCTCATTTTAAAATAATATATATGATAATAATATGGCACCCGTGATTTTTTGTTGGAAAGAATCTCTTAATTTTGTAAATAAATCAATCAATATATGCCCCACCTTCTTGTTTTTACTCCAATTTGACGGTCCACTGAACATAGAAAATGATAATGCGAGTTGGGCATATGTGTACTATGGACATATTTTTGTTTTAGATATCATCATGATATCTAAAACAAAAATATGTTTCCATGTAACTCCAGAAAATACTTATTACTAATAGAAGTCGTTTTTGATAGAACCGTTTACGTTTAAATCGTTAAATGTGAGATGGTGATTTAGCTGATGTGTGTTACATTTTCTCGATTACTCGGCCATCTGAGCGAGCACTCATGTACTCGTTGCCATCCCTAAAAAAACATTCAATTGTTTCTTTTGACGCCGCCTGCAATGTTTATTTGTTTGAGCAGACAACCGTGAAAAAGGGAAGATGAAGGTTTGCCGTGAAGCAGTATCAGGCAGATTTGCAAAAAATGGAGAAGATATGCTAAAAGTTCTTGTCGGTGATATTGACTGGTATGAACAATTGAGCATCAGAGAAGAAATTGTTGGCATTAGCCAGCGCTCTTGTCGGTAATCAAGATGTAGTCCCGAGGAGCCCCTCTGGTTCTGTGTCTGTGATCGGCATGCATAGATCTTGAGCAATGTGATGTCATCATACAGAACCCTAAAATAATTAGAATGAGGGGAAAGAAGGTAGTTTTCTACAGGATAGATATACACCTGTTACACTTGATGACTATGAACAATTTATCCTTGATTATAGAAATACAAACACTCGCACCCAAACTAAATCCATATCAAATGTTTTATGACTGGGCTCTTTCACATGATGAGAAGAGGATGGTAGAAGACATACCATAAAAAAAAGTTATTGGCATGACACGGGTTATGTTCTTCTCATATATTTTATGATAGTCTGTTACTAAACCCATAACGGGAGGGATTGTGCCTGATATTCATATGATGAAGACATAATCTTTCAGTTTAATTGAGGTCTGGAGCTGGCATGACAGTTAACTGCTAGTAGTCTGTTGTTATTTATGTATTATTGTCATTTTATTTATTTTCTTTTGTTACATCTTTTGACATCGGACTCGGACTTCTCTTGAACTGAATTTTAATGTGCGTATTGTTATGCGTTTACTTTTCTACATTGGCTAGAGGTGTAAGGGGAGGGTTGAGATCTCATTAACATGTTTAACCCCGCCGCAATTTTGCGCCTGTCCCAAGTCAGGAGCCTCTGGCCTTTGTTAGTCTTGTATGATTTTTAATTTTAGTTTCTTGTGTATAATTCGGAGTTTAGTATGACGAACATTATCAAGGGGCCATCTGAAGGACACCTACGGGTGCGGGAATTCTCGCTACATTGCAGACTCATTGGTGGCCTTCGACTGTTGTCTGCTCTATGGTCGGGTTGTTTTCGCTTTGACACATTCCCCATTTCCTTTCTCAATTTCATTTCCAGAGATGAACGGGCTATTGGCAAGATTTTAACTAGGTATGTTTTCACAAAATTTAATCAACATTTTGAGCAAAGTAATAACTAATATGCAAAAAGACGCAATTGAACACATGCATGGAGTTGGGTTGAATGAAAAGTACATGCACTTTTTTTTATATTTTTGTTTTGTTTCCTGCAGTGTAAACTGAATATCTATGCTTGACATTGTATGTAAAATGATAAAAAAAGTAAGTAGTACATGTAAAGCCTATGGGTAAGAATGGGACCCTCCACATGACGAATGACAGTAACATATTTGTTAAAAAGTAACGATCAACAATTTTCTTCGTTTGATACTAACAATTTAACAAATGACATAAAAAAAAAATAATGTTCAATTTAACGGGTGTATAACAACTGACGATGAAGGGCATTTCTACCATGTAATAATAACGACCTGGGGTCTGTTGTTCAACTTGTCATTACATTGAACGAGTCGTTAAATTTAACTAATCACTGCGTTAAATTTAATCAGTCCATTATCATGTTGTTCAATTTGTCGTTAAATTTAACGAGTCGTTTAAAATTGTCAAAGTGTCGTTATATTTAATCGACCTCATTGAGGGTGATTAAATTTTAATCAGTTGATTAACCTCAATTAAAGATGGCTGTCAATGTTTTGTTTCAACCACCTGCTGTTGTAAGAAGAGAGCGACATTTTCGCGGTTTTGACCCTCTAGAAAGGGAATTTTCTGATGAGGAGCTACATGTAAGGCAGAGATATAGATTTGGCAGAGAGACCATTGGGTACCTGTCAAATTTAATGAGAGAGGATCTGGAGCGTGGGACAAAGAAAAAGACAGCCCTTTCAGTGTAACAACAGGTCATGATTGACTTGAGGTTTTATGGAAGTGGATCACACTTGCAAGTAGTTGGGGACACGATGGGATTTGACAAATCAACTGTGTCTCTGGTGATTGACCGTGTGACGGATTCATTAGTTGCCATGAAGGATGATTTCATATCGTGGCCATATAATCAGAGGAAGAACTTGATAAGGGCTGGGTTTTATGAAAAGGCTGCTTTTCCAAACGTGGTTGGATGCATTGATGGGACTCACATACGGTTTACTGGGCCTAGCATTGATGAACCAGCATTTGTTAACCGAAAGGGGTTCCACAGCATCAACGTACAAGCCATTTGTGACCATGAAGGTAATTTAAAACACTGTATTATACCTATTTTATGTTTACAACATGCTTTGTGTGCGTCCTTTTTCTTGACATCTTCAATCGTCCTTGACCATATACATGGCTGGTTTTCTGTTGAACTGGTTTTCAGCTAATTGGAAATCGATGGAAAAAGAAAGACAACTCAATCTTGTCATATACTTTCTATTGGATTCGTAGACTAATGAGTTGCTTTTTACCAGAGACATATATACACATAATGTGTCTCTGTTTTTAACGTTTCACTTTTAAATATGCTGGATCGAATGAACTGCTAAGAGTTTATGAACATAAATTTATTAATCAAAATAGTTATAAAGATTTGCCCACCCACCCCTTATCTGCTTTAGGTAGAATTTGTCACAGTCAGGCTTATAAACATTGAAACGTCAACAAATAGTGTGCCCCATGTAGTTTGAAGAAATTCTAGATCTACCTCAAAATGTTTCTGTGAGAAGCCCCCCCCCCCCCCCTTTCAAAAAAAAAACCAACTAAAAAAACAAAAAAACATCTATAATACTAAAATTACGATGTCCAATTTGTCAGCCGTCATCACGTATGTTTAAAGGTAGATTCACCAACATCAGTGCTAGGTGGCTAGGAGCAGCACATGATTCTCACGTTTTCAGAACCTCAGCCATAGGACAACATCTTGAGAATGGATATCAAAGAATTGGACAAGGTGTATTGTTAGGAGACAGTGGCTATCCCTGCAGACAGTTTTTGGTGACACCCAGCTGCTGGTAGAGGTCAAGCAAGGTTTAACAGAAGACATTGCTCAACAAGGTCAACAATAGAAAGGACATTTGGAATATGGAAGAAGCGTTTTCACATTCTAGGATCAGAGGTACAATTAATTCTTTACAAATAAACATAGTAGTTATATGAATATTTGACATGGTGTATCCCTTATATTTTAAAAGTCATGTTTTTTTCTTTCTTGTGAGACTGCTGTCTACTAAATCTTTCATTAGTACATTTTTCGATTTCTCTAAATTTCAGTTAAGGGTCTTCATAATTGTCCCCCTTTCTGTCTTTTTGTTTTAGCTACAATCTTTTTTTTTTTGCTGACCACAGTTTGGTTGCCTATAATTGCTTATCATTTTAACTTTGCAGGATACATACATTTAAGTTATAAAATTATCAATCACTCCAAATCTCCTTATTTTCATTACATAATAAAACCCGAAAAAAAAAAAAAAAAAATGAAAAATCAGTTGTATATTAAAGGGCTGATAAAACTGACCTCAGTTAAATATCAAGCCAGGACAAGAACACAATGATCGACAATTTATCACACAGATAAAAACCCTAAAATTATACGGATAATAGGGATCCAGTTGGAAAATTGGTAATGTTAGTTCGGTTACTTCATGTAGTCCTGTTTGGGGTAACTGCTCCAAGTTAGTCATTACTGTAACTTTATTAAAACGTGAATGTAACAGTACATTATCAGTTGGACGGTTTGTTCAGCTTCATGTCTGATTTGGTCCTTTTTTAAATTAAATTAGTGTTTTTGTAATAAATTTACTTGTTCATGAGCAATGTTAATTCATGCTACATACAAATAGTATTTCTGTCACACTTTAAAATAAACGTTTTAAAATTGTATAAATAAAGGCAACAGTAGTATACCGCTGTTCAAACTCATAAATCCATGGACAAAAAACAAAATCGGGTATAGTGTGAACAAGCACGTGAATAACGTATCTATTGTGATATGTAAACACCATACGAAGGGGCAGATGGTATGTTACTGCTGAGAAATGGGAAATTGATAATTGGGAAGTTGAAAGCGTCCCGTTTGTCATAGATATTCGTGTGAAGTCGTCCATCTACGTCAATATTGAGGAAAAGATCAAGGTATGAAGCAGTCCTTCTAGTATCAGTAGTATCCTTAATTTCAAGTTCACTGGGATATATGAGATGTAAGTATTGGCTAAAGTATTGGTTATTCAATGATAGAACATCATCAATATATCGCAAAGTAAAATTAAAGAATTTCGCAGGGTGCTTTTTCTTTTTGTCTTTTAGAAGTTTTTGAATGAATTCTGCTTCATACGAGTACAAAAACAAATCAGCCAGCAGGGGGTGCACAATTAGTACCCATTGGAATACCGATTGTCTGTTGAAATATAAATCCTCCAAACTCAACAAATATATTGTCGATCAAAAAGACCAGCATTTTGATAATATCATCTGCAGTATATTTTCTGGAAGATTCAGTGTGATTCCTCACAAAATATGAATTATTGTAACCCAAAAAAAGAAATTTGTATCTACGATTCCAGATCCGAATGAAACCTGATAAAGCTTGCAGAATCATCATTGCTTGTGGTATTCTGCACAATATTGCCATCATGAGGAATGAACCTGAAGTTGCAGAAGAACAATTGATTGACAATCAACCTCAGATGCCACCCTATTATAATGGTCCACAGGACGGAAAAGGCATACGGGACCATTTTGCTACCACTTTTTTTGCATAATAAATTGCATGTTTTTATTTTTCCACATACATTGTCTTTCATTAAAAAAATGAGAAAATTTGAAAATAGTAAAGAATCTTTACATGATCAGTTTGACAATGTGTTGAGAGAGGAAGTGTGCATTTTCACGACTTCAATATTGGTATAGTAAATGGTTAGCAGTTATTCGCCTATGAAATCAAAAACCCAGTAGCCAGGCAACTGTACTTCAGTACAAGAATACGAATATGTGGTATGATTGCCAATTGATTATATCAATTACCATATGGAAAAAAATCAATTATTTATATGCCCCCAAAAAAAACACAAGCCATGCCCAACAGTGCAAGGACTGTATAGCCAGCTAAGGTCATTATAAACTTTTTGATTCATGTATCACTTATCATTCTTGGAATGATGGAGGTGCAAAATGTGTGGCAAATTGTAATTACTGGTCTATTTTCTTCTACACAAAATTAAATGAATATGTTGGCCTCATAGTAATTTCTGAAATACAAATCAACAATATAACAATGAATTTAATACATTTAATACATAGAGGCAAGTGCCTGTGAGAGTGTAACAGGCTCTGAACTGCCACCTACTAACTTCTGCAACAGCTCTATTTGTAGTTAAGTTTGTTCTTTTCTAAGTCCATCTGAATTTTCTGCTTCTCTTGGATCTCTATTTTACCTTGCAGTGCACGATACTGCATGTCGTGTATATCCTGAACTGTTACCTTTTTCGAAGATGTTCTCACTGTCCTACAAATAATAAAAACATAATGAATTCTGTAAAAGATCGATTAATTTTAAAACTCTTTTTATTAATCGATTCAAAGTCATAGTTCCATCAAATAGCCTGTTACTCACAACTGAGGGTTGTATCTGAATATATACAAAATGATTGGACGTGCCAGTCACAATATGTCACGTTTTCCGGCTTGAAATATGTGAATAGGTGGGGGAAACTGTCAGAAATATATGAAAAGGTAAAAAAAGTTCCAATTACTTGTAAACTAAGAAGCGTAGTCTGAGACTCATTTTTCACATCAGAAAAAGTCTCGTATTAATATGACTGCATTGTCATGAATAACCATTTAATAGCAAAATCGCACTTTGAGGTTCATTGTTTGAAATATAAACATCCATTGACAAATTTAATTTTATGCATTGTATCAAGAAAACTTGAAGTGTTGACCAAATAAACTAGCGGAACCTGTTTCCACAACATATTTTTAAAGATTTCTTGTATACACCCCCATAGTAGGGTAGAAAAATATTTTTAAAAAATCTAAAGTTTCGGGAAAATATTCATTCTACTTATGAACTCAAAATCGTTTTTGTTGAAGGTCTCTTGTGGGGAGTTGTCTCATTGGCAATCATACCACATCTTCTTTTTTTACATTTACAACTTACTTCTGCTTATGTGTCCTATCTGTTTGTTCTGGAATATGTGAAACGACTGTTTGTATCATGATGGGGTCATATCCTGAAAGCAGAGACGGACTTGGTGGACTGTCCCTTATCAGAGATGCTGCAGATTCATAGATATCCTGGCTCTGGCATCTTCTTTGGGCAAAGTGGCATTGATAGTTGGTTGATCTGTAATAAATGAGAAAAACATTATTCGTTGATACTGTGTTTGGGTATATTTTATTTATTATTAGAGGGGGGGGGGGGGCAATGGAAACATACTATATCATCATTCATTTAAACTCAGATACAATTACTTTAAATTGCAAGATAACAAATATTGCACAAGACTAAATAAGACCCTATTTCAACCCTTTTCAGATTATCAAGGGTCTCAGCTATAAACTAATATGTGTTCCTGTCTAGGTTCAGAATGCAACAACAAATTGATTAACTTTATTCCGGATTTATGATAACCAGTCCGTATCTGTTTTAATATTATAAATCAAGACTGGTTTTCGGTCGAAATTAGCTATTGCGGTTCCCTTTAATCCATCAACAGATACCAGTTTAAGACGACTTGGCGAGCACTTGCAGCCACTTGTGAACTGATGTTAAAAATAATACTTTAAAACTGTTATCAGTTTAAGCAAATGCAATCTTGCAATAGTAAATCAAGAGGAAAAACCTTCAAACCAACAAGAAACACGTTGGCAATCATTTAATGATAGAAAATATTGGTTAAAATAAATTGTTATCAGTTGGGAATTCCCCTACTTGTTGTGACGGCGGAGCAGACGAAACTTTTACCAAAATTGAATAAAGGAAACTATGTATCACGGTATTAAAAAGGATACAAATATTTGTGCTAATTTCATTGAAAATTAACAATTACAATTAAAAGAACCTTCAAAATTTTTTTTGCCAAAAAATGTTAGTTTTTATACTAGTATGGAAAATAAAAACATGTTAGTTTATATATGGAAAATAAAAACATGTTGAGTGAAACTGATCAAGTTACTTTTTACAAAAGTGCAATAAGAAGGGTAGAGCCTTGAGAAGTTCTAATTAAGGGGAAAACACATTTTGGGATTTATTTCAAAGTGTTAAAAATTATTTACTTACTTGTCTGGAATGATTCAGTTTCAAGTCCACCCTGAATCCCCCTGAAGCTGGTGGTGTCCTTCATAAGATGGATTACTTTCTCTACTGCAGAGCTAGGTTGTTTTGGAGCTGGTACTCCCCCAGTTTTGAATAACTCACTCCTGTGAGTTGTGTAAACAGCCTTGGCCACTCTTGTGGTATCTTCACTTGTTTCTAACTTCTGTAGCAGTGCGAATGGCAACTCCAAGCGAATTGACTTTCATGGCTATGTCATCCCAAACCTTTTTTTTCAACTGGTTGGTTACTGTATTTGTTAACTTTCCATTAATGATACTGGATTGTTTTTCTACAAGTTGTTAGATCAGGTCTTCCTCTCCCAAAGTGAAGTTGGTCTTTTTCAGTCTTTTTAGTTTACTTGGGTTTGGTTCAGCAGATTCAGCCATTGTTTTACAGACAGGATGCTCCAAATCAATGCATAATGGGTAGGTTTTATTTAATCACTTGATTAATCAGTTGATTAAATTTTAATTCATTGATTATTTAATTGACACGTTAAATATTGTTGAACAACAGAAAATAAACGACTCGTTATTTAACGACTTGTTAAAAGATTTAATGACTCGTTAAATTTAATCAATCGTTAAAATAACGACAAGTTGAACAACAGACCCCTGCTATCCTTATTACGTAAACCATTGTTAAGTTGGGTTGTTAAATGTTTATGCCGATTGACATCAGGCTAAGATGTTTTGCTCCAGTAAACTAATTTTATATTTATTTATATGATTGATTTCCAACCCTCCAAATGTGTATAAATCTGCGAATAACATCATACATGAACCGGAAATATAAATTGTCATTTGTTACTTACAAATGTTTCGAATGAAGGTAAATCCTGTTTTTTTTTAAACTGTAGAATTAAAGATATTTGGTCATTAGTAAATACAATAAACGTCAATGTGAATACATAAGCAGGTTATACTTTAGTCCAAATAATTATGACGTCTGGCAAGGCTATATTAATTTTTTTTTCTGCGACAATGTGGAATAAAAAATAATCAAAATCGAAAAATACCCACAGCAGACGGCTGGTTATCTGCACTAGTTTAACTTGCTTGCAAATTACTAGCTAAAAAGTAGAGCAACAATGCATGAAAAGGGAGAGAGATACTCTTTTTGTAGCCTTTTATAATTAAAGTGATAAAATTAACCATCATGTTGCTATATCTTCCCGTTGTCTTTAGTTTATCTTATGGTATTTGTAGATAATGAACTGTTGTATGAAGTAGTTTTTGTCAAATCAGAAGTATTATGTTAAGCTTTAAGAGTAATAAAAAATCCGTTTAAATAAAAAGATATTTTTTAACATTATCCATTTGCAGTATTTGCCCAATGGTTTTCGAATGTATTATGTCCCAGTCAGAAGGAAATTTATAAATAGGGTGGCATTTGTCAGTTTTTTCGCCATAGATTATCCGAAGAGGAAGAATTCGCCTTAAAAAGTGCATGTTGTAGTTTCAGTTCTGTTTTGATATTACAGTATGCTTTCCACTGGTCGGAATACATGATCGTATCAGGTTTTACTGCTTTTTCAATGTTTGGTAATAAGAATAGCAGCATCTCTCTTCTCTACTATCTCCATGTAAGTGATTGCTGGTTTGAAGGAAGTATCAGCTAGACCGAATACCCATAAATCTTTCTTAGGTCGTCTACCTCTGTTGTATTTTGACTTGTGGTTGAACAGATTCTCATCAATTTGAACCACCACTCGAGGTCTACCAAGTTCAATGGGTTTGTTAAGAAGCTTTGTGGAGCAGACATCACGAAGGTACTGACACATTTGGATGACAATTTTTTCATCTATATCTACTTGTTTCACTACCGACTTTACTATCTTGACTCCATAAGTACATTGCATACAACCATTTGTTAAGAGTGACCTTGGATTTCTCAAAGGAGGAAGACCATGTACGAAGGATGCGGTATGTGTGGCGTTTCTGACATCTTTTGTTGGTGCATCTCCATCCTATACTATCTGGTGTTGTTGGTTTAGCTACTAGCTCCCTAGGTTTGGTACATCATGTAGAATTACATGATCCGGAACCATGGGCTACACAATTTGTACAATTGTATCATCTTGTACAATAACAAGTACAACACAAGCAAAATATGTTGCCACCATCCTATGGCGTCAGCACTCAAACTCTACAGAGACTAAATACGAATATAGAAAGAGGAGGGTGGCAGAAATTCCATCTGCAGAAGAAATAGACGACACCGATGTTGATGATACAGCAGCTATCACAGCAATGTCTACAAAAAAATCCCTCAAGTATACCATGAGTCTAGGAAAGAAAGAGTTTGTAGAAATGCTTGGACAGTATGGTGACATAAGGACAAAAACAACAGAAGAATTAAAGCTTTCCTAAATGACAATTGCAGTGTATCACCATTTAAACATTTCAATTTAACAATTGTTATCATCATCACAATACATGCTTTCATGTTATTATTAGTACTAAAAAGTACATTAGCATATATAATATATATCAGTATGTATTATCAATATGTTTATTATTAGTATTTAGTGCTTAACTACTTATATGTCTAATTATTCAAATACCTTATAATTGTCAAGTCATATGTTAATTGCATTATGGACACATTTAATAAAAATGTAATTACCTCTATGTATTGTTTATTTCAAACAAACTACAATACTGGTACAAAATTGTTTTACCATTATTGTGCACAATACTTGTATTCGAGTATTGCGATCATCAACTACAGTAGATCCAAAAATATATAAACGAGTTTCTTTATTATTATTCAATCAGACAACTGTCTATTGTTTTGGTTAATTTGTTTTGCTACCCCAAGAACCTGATGTATTGATTACTGATACAGTTAATCCTTAGAATACCGGTAACAAAGTTCGATATTTGTCACAGATGTTAAAACTTCTTGTAAATTTTACTGTTAGTTAATTATGAAAATTGATCGAACCTTTGATGTACTAATGACTATTAAAATGATTTTACTTTTCTTATGTAATTAGACACTAATTTTAGTTTTTTTTTTATTTAGACTTCATCTTTTGATAGTTATATCACGGAAGACAACAGCAATGCGAAAAAGATAAAACAAAAGCCATAAAATACTTTTGACATTAAACATAATCATCAAATATCAAATTCCCTTTCTATATAATCACATAAGACCGCGCCGAAGTACGTCCATTATTGATTTTTCATTATTCAAAATTCAATAATAAAATAATGAAATAGTTTAATATTCACTATTCAATATTAAGTGATGAATAACGAAATAGTTAATGTTTCAGTATTCAAGTTAAAAAGTGAATATTGATATAAAAAAAAATATTTTGGATTGTGACACTATATCCCGTATTTCGGAATTCGTCATGTTGATGTTATCTAACACACATTAATATCATAACAAAAAATTATAGTACAGTCTTAAATTTTTTTAAAACTTTTTTCCCTAATTATTTTGAACAGAAATTCCTTGGTTCAGTGTATGGACAAAAATACCAAATCATGTAAATAAAAATTAAAATATTCTTTAAGTTGTCTTTTTTATTTTCAATTTACCTTTGCTGATCTTCATCCACTAGTTATAGATAGAACATTCCGATTGCACAGGAACGATCATTAGAGGGATTACGGAGGACCTTAATGACCAAATATGCGTGAAAATTAAGAAATAGCTTATTTTGAATAATGGAATGGATTTCTGCGACCCTTCAGCCCCTAATTACAGATATACCTTATATCTTATTTTTAAGCTTATAAATAGAGGAACAAAACGTATATTGTCAATATGTTCCGTAACGCATATTAGAGGAGTAAAGGAGGACCTAAATATCAGTTTACACGTGAACATTTAAGAAATATCTTATTTTTATAGTGGAATGGACTGCTGCGACACGTCAGCCCCTAATTAAGTGACACTTTATGTAGAGGAACAAAATGGTTAAAAAACAATATGTCCCGTAATGACAGGGGATCTAAATGCCGAAATACGCATTTTAGACCGATAGTGTTTTACTGCTTTATCATCATAGACTGTAGTAATATTTAGAATTGACGTAACGGTTACTTATCTGACGTCATTTGTCTGTTCGTAATGGCGTTGTTGGAAGCATTTTTTCTCGGACCAAATTCAGTTGAAATAAATAGAATATTTAGAGATAGACTAAATCTCCGTGATGCATATGACGATGCAGAAATTCTTTGTAGATTTAGGATGAATAGACAGTGATTTATGGAAATCAAAGACCTTATCAGAGACGACATTTCACACACAACAAATAGGTCGTTTGCTATATCTCCAGAGCAACAAACATTTGCCGCTTTAAGGTTTTATGCCACTTGATATTTTCAGCAAGTTACTGAGGACATAATGGGAATAAGCCGTTCGTTTCAAGGATTGTCCAGCAAGTTTCAACAGCAATCTCAAGACCTGCTGGACGATTCATAACTTTTCCAGTGACTGCACTACAACAGAAATCTGTCAAAGAGGGGTTCATGGAAAGGATTGGGTTTCCTAATGTTTTAGGGTGTGTCGTTGGATTTCTAGTTCAGATCAAAGCTCCATCCGTACGAGAAGACGCATATGTGTGCCGAAAAGGGTCTCACGCCTTTTAAAATATACAAGGCATTTGTGATAGTAGAAAGGCGTTTTTGAACTTAGTAGTTAAATGGCCTGGTTCCACCCATGATGCATTAATCTGGAGTGCGTTTAGAATAAACAGTTACTAGAATGAAAATCCCAACGCTGGATACTTGTTTGGGGATCAAGCTTATTCGCTTAAACAGTTCTTATTGGCTCCTTGAAGAAATCCAATAAATAATGCAGACCACGCCTTCAACAGACTTTACCAGAAAACAAGGCAGTTGATTGAGAACATGTTTGGGAGATGGAAATGCAGATGGCTCATGCTTCACAAATTTGGTAAAGATAAATTCAATTTCATTATTATTTTTATCGATCAAATTAAATTTTGTGTAAATCACTATGATTTTTTTTAGCATTTGATACAAAAAAAGACGATTGCCAATAAAACAACAGTTAAAAAAAAAGAAATTATAACAACATTCGGTAAAGTTTGTACCAATGATTATTCCGCACAGAGGGCTTTATGCATCATTAACTCAAAGATTAAATTGAAATTGCGCTAAACCTCTCACTTTGATGACAGTCTCATCACATTCCGTTGTTGAAGATTAACCGCGAATAAATGAGACATTTCAGTGACAGGTCCCTTAGGGAGGGCGGAGTACGGTGGTTTAGTGACGTTTTAGACCTAAAGGAGTAGGTCCAGTAAGGGCCGATTTTGGCCTCAAATTTCAGGTTCATCTAACGACAGATTTTGGACACTTTTTAAACACTTTAAGTGTCTATTTCAATTGATTCGATTAGTTTATGTGAAAGATTTTAACTAATTTAGTCATTAAAAACGCTCTGATTCAAGCTTAAATATGAAAAATCTATCAAATATGCCAAAAAAACGTCACTTTTCAGATGGTTTTTGTCAAAATTGAAAGTGGCCGCATCCGTGTTCATCCTCAACCTTTATATATGTTTTGTATTATCATCAAATACAACTTACATTTCAATATTATGAATGAACACGAATGCGGCCACTTTCATTTTAGACGAAAACCGTCTAAAAATTGACCAAAATGATAAAATTTTGAAGATTTCAGTAATTTAGCATGACTTAATGATGCTAGAACACGATATTTGTGCATTGTATTGTCAAAAAACAGCTGATATTTATGTAGCAGAAGCATTTTACTTTCCAAAATATAGCTTAAAGATTACATTTTCACAATTTTCTAAAACTGCTATATTTTGGGGCCAAAATGGGGTCTTACTGAACCTACTCCTTTTTGTGTAACATAAAATTAATTTTGTTTATCCTTTGCAAATTTATTGTGCTGTCAGTGTTCCATCTCATTAATTGCCGTATAAATCATATTATTCCTGAAAGTTAATGATAAACATCGATATCTGAAAAATAGAATCCACAAATAGAATGTCCATAGTACACGGAGGCCCCACTCGAAATATCATTTTCTATGTTTAGTGGACCCTGAAAGTGGGGTAAAAACTCTAACTTGACATTTAAATTAGAAAGATCATATCATAGGGAACATGTATACTAAGTTTCAAGTTGATTGAACTTTAACTTCATCAAAAACTACCTTGACCACACACTTTAACCTGAAGCGGGACAGACGGACGAACGGACGGATGAACGAACGGACACACAGACCAGAAAACATAAAGCCCCTCTTCTATCTCAGGTGGGGCATAAAAACTAACCGAAATTTAGTAAGCGAAACATTATTTTAAAGTGAATCTATAAATTCTAATTTCGTAAATGTCCGTTTTGTCTGTGGTCAAGTTATAAATATATCAAGAACAAAAATCTGACACGTCAAAATGCATCTTCTAATTTTCATGACTCATTTACATGCGCAGTTAACAAGTTGAAAATTTTATGCATTTTTAATGCATTCGTATTTTTATGTATATTATATTTTAACTTCTCTGTAACCTTTGTACTTGCATGGTTTTATGAGAATAAACTATCTATCTATCTATCTATCTATCTATTAAAACCATAATTTTAAGTTGTCATTTTTTAGAAATGTTTTTTGTCGAGAGAGAAAAAAAACTAATGATAAAGTAATTTCTACGAATAAAGAATAGTAAATAATACGTCGAATGATCGGTACCACGATTTCCCGAGGATTACAAGATCTCATTAATATCCAAAGGACAAATTTATTTGTCACGAAAAGTTGGTGTTACAAAAAATGTATACTACTTAGAATAATATTAAAATATATAATTTTAAGATATTAGTCGTGTATACTTTAAAAAAGTGCAATTTAACTTCAGGAAATCGATTAACATGTTTTGTAAGTTAAAAGCAAACCATGTTGAAAACAAGATAGCGGAGGTAATGATTCAAAGGGTAGACAATTTTAAAAGTTTGCATATCCATCGATTTCTTGAAGATAATTGTATTTATATAGAGTATTTACGTCTAAAACGTCGCAGACCATACAATTTAAATTATACAAGTTTAAACAGTATATCACTAGGTAAAGTCATGTTTTAGTCCATGGGATATTAATCAGTTCTTGAAATCCTCAGGAAATTGTGGTATCTTCGAATGATTGACTGTAACTTGACAAGCGCCTAATAATTTTGCCGTTACTGATAGGGCTTAATTTAAAAAAAAAAAAGGCAATATAAACTGTCAACATTATCCAATTAGCTATATTACACAATGTACCTTTCAAACAAGTTAATATTATGACACTGTCCCAGTTAAATGACATTGTAATTTCACATCAAAGGCATTGCCGTGTATTCATGAGACAAAGGATGTTATTTTAAAATTATTTAAGAAGAGCAAAATGATTAATTCTGTAAGAAACTAGAGTACAATAAAACTTTATTCCACAAGAAGTTTTATTTAAATTTGTTAGTCTAGTAGATTTTAATAATTCAATCTGAGAACAATATTCAAATTTCTGAGTGCTGCAAGAGTGGAACGAAAAGATATAGTACAAGCCACACTGAATATTTTTAGCTAAAACTGATGAAGTTTTCTAGAATTTTGATATTATTTGTACCAAAAGTAGTACACCACACTTGAGTGGAGGGAGCATTAAGTTTTACCCTTGTCCATCCGTACATTCCAAAGTTAGTTCTGTTCTCTTAAACTATAGTGAACCTCAACCGAATGTTATGAAACTTACAATAATGCTTAAAATCACAAAACGACACCCCACAAACAGACCTGACTTTGATGCAAGAAAAATAAAGCTGATACATTTTTTGTATTTAATTACCTTGATATTCCCTCATGGCCGGGGGTTTTGGAGCAGTACGAGTCCCCAGAAAATTTTGGGATAAACGGTGCACAATTATGCAATCTGGGATACTCCTGGCACTTAATTTTACTATTAAAAAACATTGTTTTTTTATAAGATTTTCCCCCATTTTTCAAAAAAAATTGTTTAATATGATATACTTCTATCACTTTTTGCATTTAAGAGTAAAAAACATTGTTTTTTTATAAGATTTTCCCCCATTTTTCAAAAAAAATTGTTTAATATGATATACTTCTATCACTTTTTGCATTTAAGAAAAAAAAGGCCAAACACATACTTTCTTAAACTTAACCTAGACAATTCCAAAATACGAAAAACAAACCACAGCCTTTCTGGTACGTTGAATTTTTTTTTTTCCTTTGTCTAAATGTTGTGTATCGATCTTTTTAGCAATAATATGTTCTTTTATGATAAGGAGAACTGTCATTCTCTCTTTATTTTTTTTTCTTTGTCCAAACTATAAGGCCTTGAAAACTGGGGATAGGGGTAGTAATTCTTAATTTCTAGGGGCCACTATAGCCATTTTTTTGTAGGTCTGGTCTGGATTCTTCTTGCTTCGTTAGAACTGAAGTACGGTATTCTTTTATTTTTCTGTTTTCCTTCAGATAAAATTTGAAAATGCCAAAGTAGGAGGAAAACTTCTAGTAAGCACTTTAAATACAACTGACCTTTTAATAGTGAGAAGGCCTTGAATGGATCTTATATTTGTGTGGCAGATTTGATAACAACTGTTATGAACATATATCCTTGGGTGTCCCTATATAAAAGAAAAAGACAAAATGGCACTTCAGATATGGACAACAGCATCAAAAAGAAGAGATAACAAATATAAGTAGACTGGATAACAGCAATGTGGAAAATGACATGAGAAATTTGTCATTTTAAAAGAACATTTTATAGGTATTGACGGATTTTGACAGGATTTTCAATATGTTTTATACAGGATGAGGTTAATTATAAAGTTGGGTTTTATTTCAAGTTTTTAGGTCAAGTTCTAACAGCCATGAAATTTTCAGATGAATCTTTCAACTCATTGTTGGCTTACTACCACTAAATTGGTAATTTAAGGAAATTTTGCATTGTTTGGTTATTATCTTGATAATTATTAATGATAAACTGTAAACAGCAAACATGTGCAACAAAGTACCATGATCTACAAATATGATATTATGATCAAAATTGTCAGTTGACCATTTAAGGCGTTACTGCCCTTGAAAGACAATTTTTCACAATTTGTTCATCTTGTTATTTTACTTTAATAAATCTTTTCCGTTGAAACTGCTGAATCACTTTCAGCAAATCTTAGGCTGAATGAGTTTAAGAGTATCTAGTATACATTTTGCATTTTATTTCTTCGTATGTCAAGAAACAGCCACTATGGCTAGTTTAGTTTAGTTTAAACATATTTATTCATAGTGGATTGGGAAACAAGTTTTGCAACTTATATTAATCCCTTTCCACTTTGCGGGTGTGAGTGCTGCCTTGTAGCGGCATTAGTCTACTCTTTTTCGAAATTTACAAGGGTGTCTTTAACGTGCAAGAGATATGGCTCTCTCTTAACACGGGTTGGCCATTTATCGTCCCTTTCCGACGGACTATCATCGTTTCCTCAAGACCATACTTGCAAATGGTGTCAAGGGAGAGCCGAACATTGAGTTCCTGAAATTTTCATCCTAAACGGGAATCGAACCAGGAACCTTTGTGTTAGTAGTCCGATGCACTAACCACTACAGTATGGCTGAAATAGAACATAGGTGTAAAATGACTTTTTTTTTGCCTTAGAAGAAAATTTGACAAATACAAATAATATTTAAATGAAATTTTTAAGACACTCATTAATATATTTTGAAAAGCAACAATCATTGATGAAAGATTAAGGCAAAACATTACAGGTGAGCGATTCAAGCTCTTGAGAGCCTCTTGTTTTTTTTCTTCAAATATTCAGCTTTGATCATTTCTGGTGAAGGTGAATAACAAACAGTGCTTTGGACACACAAAATTTCTATAGTATTCCTACCATTTTGTGTTTTGAAAATCAAGGATCTCTTTTTTTTTAAGGTCAGTTTGAAGTCAATGTGCTAACACTGACAGAACCACCCCAGAACTACGGAAAGCCAATAATGAATGGGTGCAGATAATTAAAGACAAGATTCTTCAACAACCAAATCTGATTTAAACTATTTTACCTGTATTAGTGGATCAATGTCGGGTAAAGTTTACAATTACTGTAAATTGAGAAATTATAACGATGTTTTTATTATTGTCAAACAGTGTTACTTTGTACGATTTTTTATGCTACTTAATATACTCTTATATAATTTACATTTTATAAAATTGTAATAAATTAAATTTAAACTCAATTCAGGTGAAAGAAGTACAGGAATTTAGGTGTGAGAGTATATCGAGCAATACTTGTGGACTATATGGGGAAACCATTTAGGAAGAGCTTTACAAGAAATAACTAAGGAAGCTACATTAAATGATTTGAGGCAAGAATTCAAAAGTTTGATACTGTAAGATCATTAATACATGTACATGAAGTAGTCTCTATTGATTCATTTGCCAAAAGATGTCATTGAATTGAACCTCAATATATTTTTCAAATAAATGCATGCACATCTATTCAACTTTTATTGCACCAAATAGATAGCAAGCCCATTAATAAAAGTTAGGTTTCGATGCCGCATAAATACTTATTTTGCATCAGACTGATTTTTATAACAATTGAATATTTGGGGAATTGATTCTCTAATTCCACTGTATCATTATCATTTGTATGATATTAACAAATGACACTTTTTTGTAGGAATATCCATATACGATAAGTTGAGTAAAAGAGGAACAAGCCTTACAGTTGGGAAATATACATACTGGTTCAAAGCAACGTTTCCAGGTATGTCTGACATAAGAGAAGAATGGTTTATGGTTAATGTACATGCATTGCTTTTTTTGAACTGGATAGTTGTCTCATTTTCGATCAAACTTTTATAAAAAAAAACATCTCTGACTACACTTCAAATTATAAGTCTGTCTGTCTATCCGTCAGTCCTACAAATCAGTTTTCCACACTTTTTTCATCGTGCTTGAAGATATCGATTTGATATTTGGTATATTTTTTTATAATGACAAGTTATAGATAAAATTTGAACTGTGTTCCTGTTTGATAATTTTGTGCAGAGTTATGGCCCTTGGAATTAGAAAAACTAATTATTAATTCACTGAAATAATAATTTTTCCACATTTTGTTTTATCACGTATGCAGAAATTAATTTAATAATTGGTATACAATTTAGTCATGACAAGTTACATACCAAGTTCGATTTTTGTTTCTGTCTGATGATTTTGAGCAGAGTGATGGTCCTTGGACTATTCACTTAAATAATCAGTTTTCGACTATTTTTTTGTCATGCTTGAAGATATTGACTTGATATTGGTTATATAGTTTACATTTTAAAATCTAGTTTATAGATCAAGTTAGCATTTTGTTCCAGTTCTTTATTATCATACAAATTGAGAAGCAATGTTCCAGTATTATACTTACAAGTGCCAGCTCTAACACTCCTCTGACGAACACCATTTTCCATACCGCTCCCTGTATTCCAGTAGTAACTTTACATCATCCCTACTAAGTTCCTCTACGATTTTCATATAACGTTTTTTTTTTACTAGTGAAATAATGAAACCCACATAATGTTCTCTCCGTTATAAGTTCCAATACACCACTGATAAAATCACGCTCACAATCCATTTACTGTGTTTAAGGTGTCCAGCTAAGGTAATGATATCAATGTTTGGAATTTTTGCATTTTCAAAGAAATTTATACTTCTACCATGTCTACTGGCAATGTCCGAAAAGACAATTCCATTCTCATGTGCAAGAATCAAATGCGGTTGGAAATGTTCTTCAGAATTATCATGCAAGACATTGTTTTTTTCAAAAGTATTTAAATCTAAATGCAGAATTTCAGTTGTGTGACCAGATATTTAGAGGGAGTTATCTCTGTATGCTAATCCATAACAATCTTACATGGAAGGCAGATGAACTGTCAATATTTTGGTTCCACATAACGTGTATCCTGTGTATGTCAACTTCTTATCAACTTTGACTTTTCTCCTATGTCACTTTAATATCATACGAGTCTATTTTAAACTTGCCACATCTGTCGTTGAAATCATTTTCCATTCTCAACCTTTTAACAAAATCAACACAAGTATGCTTTGATTCTATTTGGGTATATATACACAAAAACACCAACTGCAAC